>NW_018408891.1:292747-358168 GCF_002113885.1 Mizuhopecten yessoensis | reverse complement strand
CCCACCCACCCCCACCCCCCGTTCTAAGAAAAGACTAGCATAAGCTGAAATAACTTTTTCATAATTTCTGTAAAATAAAATAAGTTTATTCGAGAGATTGGTCAAGCAGTCCTTTCAAAACCTCTTTGTATGTACCTACCATGGAATAATATCGTACAAAACTCCTTATAATATCGTACGATTCTCCGAAAAATATCGTACGATATTCCGAATAATATCGTACGATATATCGAATAATTTCAAAATGAAAACTTATATGCAGACGTTAAATAAAACGAGTCCAACAATAAGCTCCATGCGAGTTTTATCTTCATTGTTGGCCAAACAATACACAAATACCATTGCGATATAAGTCGTAAGAGAAACATTTTTTAGTATAACACCGTTATCTTAACGAAATCCGGAACAATGACATGCGTAAAAGTTTTCGCTCGTACTTCAGGGAGTGAAACGTTTTATAAAAATTGAATTTATAAGAATGGCATTTGTCTCCCATAAGCATTACCGTTATAGCACGACCTTTAGTGTTGGAAAGTCGCGAAGCTGATAAATAAATCACTAAGCATCCGGATTCGAAAGGTTATCCCATTAAAATTAGAATCGTGATGATAAAAACAATAAAAGGTTGAAAACCAACAACGGCAGACACCAAATTAAGTTTGAAACGAGACAACGCGGGTTTTATTCATCACACGTCTTATCAAAACAGATACCGGTACATTTCTATTGGCGACACGATCACTACATTTGCATATAGCTTAACAGTTGTGGTACACCGCGTTCAATCGTGTTACATCAACACAAATTGTGTAGCAAATATTGCGATAACGGCAACGATCAATGACACATTTAAGATAATGTCACACGTAAGTGAATTATTTGAGAGAATAATTTTGAGAATATCACACATAACAGTGCAATAGGAAGACATCATAACGTCACACGCAGAAACAGGATTTGTAACAAATGTAATTTGAGAGATATAGAAGACGAGTTTCATTTTATTGTGATTTGTCCATTTTATAGCGATCTCAGGCACAGATTAATCAAACAATATTTTTACAGAAAACCCTCGATTTTTAAATTAATACAGTTACTTATATTTAGCATTTAAGGGGCGTTAATTTAAGGTTTATGTATTGTGGTGTTCCATAACTGTAATGTGTTAATTAAGTATTGTTATATGCACATTATTGAACGGTGTTTTATGTATACTGTAATGTCACTGTCCTGTCTATTCTAACTATGTTTAGAGAATGTTATATGAATGTATGTATGTTCCTATACGCCTAAGGGCGTTTAGCTAATAAAGAACAAATTGCACCCATTAGGCGTAGCACAAAAAATATCTGATTTTCACAAACGTACATTGTAATGATAGAAACTATTAGTGAAGCCTACACCAAAAGGGAAAGTCGGAACGTAGTGTCGAGAGTGTAAGTTTAAAACAGGACCCAAGGAGACACCAAAACAGGACCCAAGGAGACACCAAAACAAAAAAAGAAAAGCATCAACAGGAACCGAGGGCACACACCTGATAGACAGCATGGAACTACTCAACAAAGCACTGTCCTGTTTGATTAGATTGAAAAGATATCAATAGAACCGGAGGAAATTTCAAAGTAAAAATGAAGGCAGTCACATAAACTGGCGGAATCACCAAAACATAGGATATAACTGCAAGAGGGCCTTGAGGAGACACATTGCTAGATTGTGATTTATAACTTAACACATTAAGCTCGAAACAAGCTAGATTTTGAGTTAATACTCCAGCTGTTTTTCTCTATTTTCATCTCTATATCATTTAATCTCCAGACAAAACAGGAATAGTATTCCCTCGATTTAAATCAATATTCCGTCTATAGATTCTTAACGCACAGTACGACGTATTGACGTAGAAGGTAATTAATACTACACGGGTTGTATCGGAAAAGGCGAACAGCTCAAACTGTTTTATTTACATGCAATGTTTTGATCCATTGTAAGCACCGTCGAGCACCGTCGTGCTATTTCGTTATTTAGTCGATGGTTATTAGTTCAAAAGAAACACCTTAGAACAAGAAGTTTGTGGAGAGAAAGTGTTTGCATTAGAAAGCAATCGATATTCATCCTTCCATACACATCTATCTTTTCACAATTCTGGACCTATGATATTCCTCAAAATAAATGTGCATGACACTAATGTAGTCTGTTTTGAAGACTCTTTTGTGTATTGTTTGTATAGTATGTACCGTTATCAAGTATGTACCTTTACGTCAGTGTAGAAGGATATGAATTTCCTGAATCAAATTTTAAATTACTGAGATGCTGAAGGATGAATTTGTACGGATTGCCAATATCAAATGAAGCATCCCCCCAAAATAGTAGATAAGAATTTTTAAAATGATATATATTTCAATTTTACACGTAAGTATACCATGACTATATATCTGCGTTATCTTTATCAAAACATTTGTTACAATAAGACAAAGGAGACCAATCTCTCAGGACCACGTTAATACCGTATAGCAGAATATAGGGTGAACCTTCCACCAATATTGTTGTGGCTACACGCGGGTATAAAAATGTGATATTGATTCCGTATGATAAAGAACATACGATCTTACCCAAGGTAACTTTATGTGTTTTGTTATTAGTCTGTCAGTATTTCACGAAAGGTTCCCCACCAACGTCGCTTTAACACGCACTACATTTCCCTATCACACGAAGGAGCGAAATATCATTTATTGTAAACAAAACAAAACCATCAGAACTCCTTACTATCTACTGTAATCAAAACAACATTAAATATTTACATTTCTTGCTTTTTACCGTAAACAAAAAAACATTAGCTATTAACAGTCTTTGCTATTTATCATAAAAATGTTAAATGTTAACAGCCTTTTCTATTTTACGTAAACAAAACGACATGAACTATAAACATCATTTGCTATTTAACGTTAACAATATTAAATATAAACACATTTTTTGCTTTTTACCGTAAACAAATAAACAACAATATGAAATATCAGCATCCTCTGGTATTTACCGTATCGTATTTTTCAAGTATTTAGTTTCACATATGTAACCATGCATACTACAAAGCTTGAATTTCTCCATGTGTTGATATACTGTTATTATGTTTATCTACATGTATCTGTGTTATAAAATTATCCGAAGATTGACCTCTTGTTACACACGAAATGTGTGTCTCGAGTGAATAAAAAATCTTGAGATCTGGTAGTTTATCCTATTTTATATCTATATTGGATGCCGCGTCCGACTGTCATGTTGATTTGTAACGTAGTGAGAAACGATGACAGGGAATCCATCTTGACCTCGGCAGTCCCCGACGACATCTTCCTCACACCGTAGGATTAATTAGTTTCCACACGAAGGCGACCGTACGTCCGTGCGTGTTGATATAGAGAACGATATATAGCCATATTCTTGGTGAATTATACATCGCCAGATCCATATGAATAAGTATTTGAATATCTCGAAGCATTCTTTCTGCGACAATCTGGTGTGAAGAAGGAGTTACAGACCACAAGACACTAGGAGGCAAGTTTAATCAACGAGAAACAATTCATCTCTCCCTAGGATGTTCACATCAAAGATCTGTTCGGAAGAAGAATATATTCAGAAAAATGTCAAAGCACCAAGGGTTTGAATGAAAGTTGAAAGAAGTAATTGGTAACATGACATTTTCACCCAAGCATATCTTAAGGGTCTCAATACCACTGCCCAAAAACTGTAACTACACATTGACTACACATTGGAAACTGTTCTTTCTTGCACGAGAATATTAATACAAATAATAACAATTCGAGGTCCTTATATACCGCTTTATCACAAGGTCGTCTCAAAGCGGTTCACAAATTATTATCCATGGTTATAGGGCCTTTGCATCCATCCTATATCTTTCTCAACTCCCTGGGGAGAATACAGCCGGAGCTGCCATTTCGGCGCAAACAGCTAGCATTCAACAGTTCTAACACTGCCCAACCACGTACTCATTTACAGCTGAGTAGACTGGGACACGCGAAGTAAAGTATCTTGCTCAGTGATACAATACAGTGCCGTGCCGTGAATCGAACCCGCAGCCGTTCGGTCACGATCCCGGCGTCCTACCACTAGACTACCGTGTCTCACAACCGTTCGGTCATGATCCCGGCTTCCTACCTCTAGACTACCGTGTCTTACAACCGTTCGGTCACGATCCCGGCGTCCTACCACTAGACTACCGTGCCCTCCTGTAGCCCGGCGTCCTACCACTAGACTACCGTGTCTCACAACCGTTCGGTCATGATCCCGGCGTCCTACCACTAGACTACCGTGCCCTCCTGTAACCCGGGGTTACCACTAGACTACCGTGCCCTCCCGTAGCCCGGCGTCCTACCACTAGACTACCGTGTCCCACATCCGTTCGGTCACGATCCCGGCGTCCTACTAGACTACCTTGCCTCCTGTAGACCGGTGTCCTAACACTAGACTACCGTGCCCTCCTGTAGCGCGGCGTCCTACCAGTAGACTACCGTTTCTCACAACCGTTGGGTCACGATCCCGGCGTCCTACCACTAGACTACCGTGCCCTCCTCATAATTCTGATTGTAAGACGTAAGTAGGACAACACCGGTATTCATACCAGGTATTATTTCAGATTGTTATACTATCCCTCTAATCGACTGAATTATCTGGTCAAAGGAAGAGTTCTCGCCAAAGTGTGCTATCGTTATATCCAAAACGAAATTGATGGGAGGTTACTATATATTAAAAAACCAGCGTGGCGGGACAGGAATCCTTAAGCCGAACGCAACTAAAATCCGATCATACACTCTTGTATTTATAAAATGAAAGAATCCGGAATGAACTATAAAATGGTGCTACTGCCATTTCTACAGTACTTACAAAAATACAATAACAACTGTTTAGATCCAGATCATCAGAACAAAAATCAATCATTACATACTTGTGTATACACGGTATCAATTGTGCTTCTACAGCAATTATCCCAGTTTATGAACTCCAGTGACATTCATTAAACGGCAGAGATGTCACGAGCGCGACTCAATTGGCTAATTAAAACCAAAAGTCAATTGGATTACTTCTGTTCAATCCCTAGCAACAAAATACTGCAGATTGGAGATAGGCGCCAATTGACTTTTAAACTCCTTCTAAACGGACGTTCATCGCGATGGAGACCAACATAAATGCTTCGATATCACAAGTGCGTTACAATGTACATGTACATGTAGCTTAGCGAACACTCTGAATTGATTAAAATGAAACAATACCAAAAGATTCGAAGTATAATAAAACAAAAATCGGTAATAATGTTGTAAACATATCTGTCAATTTTGCAGTTTGATTAGTAACAAATATATTAATTACAACCCGGCTAGATTCGTCGTGTGTGATATACCGATGCCAATCACTCGACAAAGTTTGAAAAAAAAAATGGCTAGAAAGAAGTTCCATAACACGTGGTTGTTGTTTATTATAATAATCTGACTCTTGTAAGTTAATTTTAAAACTTAAGCTAAAGGAAAAGATCCAGGTTAAACATGTTTTATATGTCACTATTATAAGATATATTCCTTTCGGATTTTCTCGAGATATGTTTGATAACAATCACAATTTGCAATGTATTTTACAGATTTCAGGTTAAAATTTGATTATAATCGATGGAATTCTACATGTACTTCGTTTGTTATTATTTTCAAAATTAAGCTAATGGAAACGACGAAGTTATAAAATATTACAACCATCGTCACTACAAGGTATTACGAATTACTTTTTTTATACTTTCTTGTGAAATATTTCAAATAAAACACAATTTTCGATGCATGTTACATCATTTTAGAAAAATAACCACCCAGATTGCGACAAACAATGAATACAACTGATCGTGGAACCTTTATAAAGCAGACAACCATGGATACACCGCTATCATAGTAAGTTACATGCAGTTATTGGATTCGTAACGGCCCATCAACACAAAGAGGTCATTAGGGCCAATTAAAAGTAAATTAAACATGTTAAAGAAATGACATCAAACAGCGAAAACATATGTGGCTTTGGACAGTTATATCTTTTTGGGCAGACCAACAGCTTTTAGGTACAGGTAGATTATAATTGTAGATATACTGACAGTTTCGAAAAGAGATTTGGGATTATTTATAATAACTCTCATGCTGACTGCAGGTCAATGCAATCTACATGTCATAACAAGTGATTTACTGTAAATGGTCCGTGACATGATATGCATTGAGGGTGGTCTTGGCTTTTTCATAAATAAGAATAGGTAATGTATGATATACCGCTATCAGCATTCCAGTGAACAACCTTTGTATACAGTTAAATAGGTTATCTACTTCGGAGCACCGTTTGTTTATCTATTCGCGTTTATCATGGCCAATCAACAAATGGTAAAATCTTGTCGTTAGACACACACGAGTACGCACACATTAATGTCTATGAACGTACAAGTGTTATTGGTTTAGCAGTGGTAGACCTATTCGACTTCTTGACCCTTTCCGATTTCACCCACTCTTTACATACATGCATATGTATGTGAATGAACAACGTGGCGGAAAGAAAATAGCGGGAACTATAGAAACTCTAACGTTGGCATGTCAGAGCATTCTAACGGTTGACATGGCTGATTGTTTGACGCCTAACATGTCTGATCCGTTCTGACGCCTAACATGTCTGATCCGTTCTGACGCCTGACATGTCTGATCTGTTCTGACGCCTGACATGTCTGATCCGTTCTGACGCCTTACATGTCTGATCCGTTCTGACGCCTTACATGTCAAATCCGTTCTGACGCCTGAGATGTCTGGATCTGTTCTGAAGTCTGACATGTCTGATCTGTTCTGACGCCTGACAAGTCCAATCTGTTATGACGCCTGACATGTCTGATCAGTTCTGACGCCTGACATGTCTGATCAGTTCTGACGCCTGACATGTCCAATCGTTCTGACGCCTTACATGCATGTCTGACTAGAAGAGACAGATCGTTCTAATCACATTGACAGAGAAAGTGGTTTTATTCAAGTGTGATCCCAGGAGGTTTTTGCCAATTTCTGTGCATATTAACGTTTAACCTGCCCTACGACTACATATGTAAAAACATCAATATTGTTTACATTGATTTGACAGTAAAACCATGATCGAAAACTTTCAGCTTCACACAGATACACAGACCTATCCCAACTCTTGTAAATGTATTATGACAAGACATTTGCTTGTAAATTTGCTTTGACAATCAGATTTGAACCGTTAGTTAAAGTTCACATAAACCAAACACAGTCTATTTCCTACTTTCAACACACAGACAGGGGTTAATCTCGATATACACTGTGTGAACATTTCCTGGAACACCGTTGTATGTGTAGGACATTCACGAACATGACCCCCGGGGACACTGGACAAGTGCAAGATACGCCTACATTCCACGGAAACCGATCCCGCAGCACACCAGACCTTATCTGTTTCTCCCGTTAACCTCAGTGTCAGTGAAGTAGCGCCATACACCGAACAGATTATACTCGATAATGACAGCGGCTCCGCCAAATGATAAATACGGGTTCTCTCTACTTAATTTCCCTTTTCCATTTGAGTATATGAATGAATTATCCGATCGATCATAAAATGTCTTACATTATTTAGCTCAACTTACTGACCTGACCACGGAATGTATGGATATCTATTACAAACTGAAAATCTTCCAATTAATTCTCCTTCTTTACTTTTAAGTATGTGAACGAATTATCCGATCAATTTTAAAATGTCCTATATGATTTTCCTCCAATTACCGAGTTCATTCGGGTAAAGTATATGGAAATTCAATACCTTTTCCCGTGAAAGTATCTTGCGGTTAGGTTTTAGGGACGTCTGCTATCATGATGTACAATTTTAAGGAACTATGCCAGAACAGTTGTCAACATTAACAGTGATCCGGGAGACATCTAAACTAAGGTGAAAAATATCATGAACTCGGAGCTAAAACAAGAAGCGAAACCAACGATATTCTGGCCTTCTAAACGTAAATCACATTTAACACCCGTTATCCATTTTATCCAATCCTTAGTCGGTGTGCTGTTTTCACGTCCAAAAATATTTTTATTTTTATTTATATTTTCTATGATAAGGGGTTCTCCACTTAAATTGGTCAAAAATTACCTTTGTGTGATTGTTCTCCTACCGAATGCAAGAGGAGTACTTTTAGGACAACAATGCGATTCCTGTTGAATGTTTCTTAACACCAATGACGCGGTGAAAGGTTTTCTCCCGTTAAATGCAAGAAAGTACACGTAGGTCACAGTGGTACTTGTAGAAGGTTTTACCTATTGAATATAATATAATCTCTATCAAAAGGCGAAACGACGTCCCGGGCTGAGTGACTCTCTATCAATAGGCGAAACATCCCGGGCCGAGTGACTCTCTATCAATACGCGAAACGTCCCGGGCGGAGTGACTCTATATCAATAGGCGAAACGACGTCCCGGGCCGAGTTACTCTTTATCAATAGGCGAAACGACGTCCCGGGCCGAGTTACTCTCTATCAATAGGCGAAACGACGTCCCGGGCCGAGTTACTCTTTATCAATAGGCGAAACGACGTCCCGGGCCGAGTTACTCTTTATCAATAGGCGAAACGACGTCCCGGGCTGAGTGACTTTCTATCAATAGGCGAAACGACGTCCCGGGCTGAGTGGCTCTCTATCAATACTACACGAAACGACGCCCCGGGCTGAGTGACTCCCTATCAATACGCGAAACGACGTCCCGGGCTGAGTGACTCCCTATAAATACGCGAAACGACGACCCGGGCTGAGTTACTCTCTATCAATACTACACACAACGACCCCCCGGGCTGAGTGACTCTCTTTCAATACGCGAAACGACGACCCGGGCTGAGTGACTCCCTATAAATACGCGAAACGACGACCCGGGCTGAGTGACTCCCTATCACTACGCGAAACGACGCCCCGGGCTGAGTGCCTCTCTAACAATACGCGAAACGACGACCCGGGCTGAGTGACTCTCTTTCAATACGCGAAACGCCGTCCCGGGCGGAGTGGCTCTCTATCAATACTACCCGAAACGACGCCCCGGGCGGAGTGACTCTATATCAATAGGCGAACTGACGCCCCGGGCTGAGTGCCTCTCTAACAATACGCGAAACGACGACCCGGGCTGAGTTACTCTCTATCAATACTACCCGAAACGACGCCCCGGGCGGAGTGACTCTATATCAAAGGGCGAAACTACGTCCCGGGCTGAGGGACTCTCTATCAATAGGAGAAACGACGTCCCGGGCTGAGTGACTCTCTATCAATAGGCGAAACGTCCCGGGCCGAGTGACATATGGAATATACAATTTCGTCACATCGTTGACGTCAAGCCATGGCCAGTGATGTTTAGTATGATAAACGGATCTGTAAAGATATTGGCCTTATCGAACACTCCTATACCATACCACATGTTTTAGTGTGTGTCATCAAACGCACCTTTACTTTCTGAATTCACATGATTGTCCTTGCAGTGTTAATTCTATTCTGTTAGCTTTCACCACAGACGTATGTCTTTGCAGTGTTTATTCTATACTGTTAGCTATAGACAACAGAAAACGTTACAGGATCAACACCATAGGACAGATGACGTAGGACAGATGACATACATCTGTACAGTATCATCAATCTCTAGAGAGGAACATACCAACGTCCTTACAAATAGTGTATGTAGTTGCTATTCCCTGCTTAACGTTCAGCATTTAGTGTTATCATAATTCCTTATACATGAACCGTTGTCAGTATAATGTGAACGCGTAGAATGTTATAATGGCTGCCTTCAACATGGCATTTCACTGACTGAAGTAGCACTCTAAAGTCGGCATCAAATCTAAGCTATATCGTAAGGAGGTAATTACGCCAACATACCGCCCCAGTACACTCGATACATTATACACACGTCCTTTAGTGACCGTAGCTATTAATATGATTCTAAACCTAATAAAATCAAAACGGATAAACAATGTAAGAAATCAAAATTATACAATAAGTTATCCTGGGGTGTAATTTTCAAACTTTCAAAAAGCAATTTTAGCTTATAAGAAAAATACGTTTCGATTAATATTTTTTCAGCATTACAATGTAAAATATATACACATTCTCCTTGAAACATAGCTTTGTCATTTGATCGTTTATTCGTGGTAAACGTCCTGGTAACAGCCAGTCATATACAGACAGATGTTTCATGCATAAACATTAAATGTGTTATTTGAGACCGCGTTATTATAAAATGCATCCGTGGTTGCTGATGCATTATATTAAGCCTATTCCTGCACGTGAGCTATACAAACACAGCTGTATTACGAAACACCTGTTCATTGTAGGTTGCTATGACTACAACCTGAATTTTCTAGTGTTCTATTTATCTGCGTACTTAAATTAATACAGACCTGTTACAATGTAATATAACGACACGCGTCCTTTATGAGGGCGCTCTCCGGTGAATATTGTTTATGAAAAGAATTGACGTCGTGATAATATGTTGCCGTGATATCCTCAATATTGTCAGAAAACCCCAACACACAACGCATACCAAATTGTATGTCTCCAAATAAGACACAGGAGAGCCTTCTTCTCCAAATAAGACAGTGGAGAACCTTCTTCTCCAAATAAGACAGTGGAGAACCTTCTTCTCCAAATAAGATACTGGAGAACCTTCTTCTCCAAATAAGACAGTGGAGAACCTGCTGTCACATACTTACATATCTCAAGAGCCATTATGGAGGACAACAGAACATTGGGTAAGCTTAAACCATACGAACACACGTATTGGGGCACACATGTATCCAATGCTTGTTAACACTTGCACAGAGAGAACTACAACACGAGTATGCACCAACCTTTTGAGAAGACTTCCGTCTATTAGAATGTTCATTACGTGCTACGGTTCCCAATAGTATCAGACGACTTAAACTCCCACAGTGTTATCAGTGGTAACGACCACACAGCTCTCTATGAAAGCCTGACTTGTTTAACTCGGAGCTCCGCTATAAACGTTTGAAGTGAGCAGATCTGGTCTCCTCTCAGCAGACTCAAGCGCCTTAGTGAGACTGGTTGCTGTTCTGGAGATGTAGGTTCATGACGTCATCAATGTTTCTATAGTAAAATGCGTGGAGATTGCGTTATAAGAAATTAATCAATATCTTTTCTGTAGTTATAAGACATCGATTAACGAATACGAATCATTAAGTGTAAATAATAGACTGTAATTACGCCTCCCCAGAGTCCAGTCTAGCTTCCGTTTCTTAACCATCTTTTACGCGGCCCACTGACCGGTGTCTGCAATACATTACAAACACATGTTTTCTAATTGTTTAGATAATCCCCAAAGGTGCTGTTGTCTATCTATCAACATGGATAGTTCCAAACGGTTCCAATAATAAACATTATTTCTATGCAATTATATTCCACCAAGGTACATGTATATGTACCAATAACTGTTTTCCTTTAAGCTACTAATAACCCTCTTTGACGTAGTTGTGACACTTTTTACAATAATATTTCCCCGACGTACAAGTTACATTGCTCTCAACGACATGCTTCCGAGATGTAAGAGACATGGTATAGAATATTTTCCTAGGCACTAGTGACACTTTTTCACAATGATGTTCCACCGAAACACTAGTACAGGTACACTTGTATATTGATATTCCTCATAGGTACCAGAAACATTATTCAAAATAACATATAAGTACTAGTTACATTGTTTACTATGATTTGCCTACTGAGGACCAGTACATGTAGCAGGAACAACATATACATTGATATTCCCCAAGGGTACTATAGTTAATAGTTAAAAGTTGGGGAATATCATTGTATATAATGTAACTATAGTACAATGATATTCCCCAAAGGTACTATAGTTACATTATATACAATGATATTCCCAAAAGGTACTATACTTACATTATATACAATGATATTCCCAAAAGGTTTTATCGTTACATTATATATAATGATATTCCCTAAATGTACTATATTTACATTATATACAATGATATTCCACAAAGATACTATAGTTACATTATATACAATGAAATTCCCCAAAGGTACTATAATTACATTAAATACATTATCTGTCTGTCTCAAGTTACTAAAAACATTGTCTGCCCCAAGTTACTAGAAACATTATCTGTCTGCCCCAAATGACTAAAACATTATCTTGTCTGTCTCAAGGTATTAGAAACATTATCCGTCTGTCCAAAGTTACTAGAAAATGTATCCGTCTGTTTCAAGTCAATAGAAACATTATTTATTTGTCTCAAGGTGCTAGAAACATTGTCTGTCTGTTTCAAGTTACTAGAAACATTGTATATCTTCCCCAAGTTACTAAAAACATTGTGTGTCTGTCCCAAGGAATCAGAAACATTATCTGTCTGTCCCAAATTACTAGAAACATTGTCTGTCTGTCTCAAGAAATCAAAAACATTATCTGTCTGTCCAAAATTACTAGAAACATTGTATGTTTGCCCCAAATTACTAGAAACATTATTTGTCTCTCTAAACTAATCAGAAATATTACCCGTCTGTCCCAAGATACTAGAAACACTGTCTGTATGTCTCAAGGAATCAGAAACATTGAATGTCTGTCCCAAGTAACTAGAAACATTGTCTGTCTGTCTCAAGGAACCAGAAACATTGAATGTCTTTGCCAAGTAACTAGAAACATTGTCTGTCTGTCTCAAGGTACTAGAAAAATTGTCTGTCTGCCCCTAGTGACTAAAACACTATCTTGTCTCTCTCAAGGTACTAGAAACAATATCCGTCTGTCCAAAGTTACTAGAAACATTGTCTGTCTGTTTCAAATTACTAGCAACATTATTTGTCTGTCTCAATGTACTTGAAACATTATCTGTCTGTCTAAAGGTACTAGAAACACTGTCTGCCCGCCCAAGTTACTAAAAACATTGTCTGTCTGTCTCAAGTTACAAGAAACATTGAATGTCTGTCCCAAGTTACTAGAAACAATGTATGTCTGTTGTCTCAAGTTACTAGAAACATAGTCTGTATGTCTCAAGGAATCAGAAACATTATCTGTATGTCCAAAGATACTTGAAACATTGTCTGTCTGTCTCAAGGAAACAGAAACATTATCTGTATGTCCAAATTTACTAGAAACAATGTATGTCCACTCCAGGTTACTAGAAACATTGTATGTCTACCCCAAAATACTAGAAATATTATCCGTCTGTCTAAAGGAATCAGAAACATTATCTGTCTGTCCCAAGTTACTTGAAACATCGTCTGTCTGTCTCAAGGAAACAGAAACATTGAATGTCTGTCCCAAGTTACTAGAAACATTGTCTGTCTGTCTCAAGGAACCAGAAACATTGAATGTCTTTGCCAAGTAACTAGAAACATTGTCTGTCTGTCTGTCTCAAGGAACCAGAAACATTAAATGTCTTTGCCAAGTAACTAGAAACATTGTCTGTCTGTCTGTCTCAAGGTACTAGAAACATTGTCTGTCTGCCCCTAGTGACTAAAACACTATCTTGACTCTCTCAAGGTACTAGAAACAATATCCGTCTGTCCAAAGTTACTAGAAACATTGTCTGTCTGTTTCAAATTACTAGCAACATTAGTTGTCTGTCTCAATGTACTTGAAACATTATCTGTCTGTCTAAAGGTACTAGAAACACTGTCTGCCCGCCCAAGTTACTAAAACATTGTCTGTCTGTCTCAAGTTACAAGAAACATTGAATGTCTGACCCAAGTTACTAGAAACAATGTATGTCTGTTGTCTCAAGTTACTAGAAACATAGTCTGTATGTCTCAAGGAATCAGAAATATTATCTGTATGTCCAAAGTTACTTGAAACATTGTCTGTCTGTCTCAAGGAAACAGAAACATTATCTGTATGTCAAAATTTACTAGAAACAATGTATGTCCGCTCCAGGTTACTAGAAACATTGTATGTCTACCCCAAAATACTAGAAATATTATCCGTCTGTCTAAAGGAATCAGAAACATTATCTGTCTGTCCCAAGTTACTTGAAACATCGTCTGTCTGTCTCAAGGAAACAGAAACATTGAATGTCTGTCCCAAGTTACTAGAAACATTGTCTGTCTGTCTCAAGGAACCAGAAACATTGAATGTCTTTGCCAAGTAACTAGAAACATTGTCTGTCTGTCTGTCTCAAGGAACCAGAAACATTAAATGTCTTTGCCAAGTAACTAGAAACATTGTCTGTCTGTCTGTCTCAAGGTACTAGAAACATTGTCTGTCTGCCCCTAGTGACTAAAACACTATCTTGACTCTCTCAAGGTACTAGAAACAATATCCGTCTGTCCAAAGTTACTAGAAACATTGTCTGTCTGTTTCAAATTACTAGCAACATTAGTTGTCTGTCTCAATGTACTTGAAACATTATCTGTCTGTCTAAAGGTACTAGAAACACTGTCTGCCCGCCCAAGTTACTAAAACATTGTCTGTCTGTCTCAAGTTACAAGAAACATTGAATGTCTGACCCAAGTTACTAGAAACAATGTATGTCTGTTGTCTCAAGTTACTAGAAACATAGTCTGTATGTCTCAAGGAATCAGAAATATTATCTGTATGTCCAAAGTTACTTGAAACATTGTCTGTCTGTCTCAAGGAAACAGAAACATTATCTGTATGTCAAAATTTACTAGAAACAATGTATGTCCGCTCCAGGTTACTAGAAACATTGTATGTCTACCCCAAAATACTAGAAATATTATCCGTCTGTCTAAAGGAATCAGAAACATTATCTGTCTGTCCCAAGTTACTTGAAACATCGTCTGTCTGTCTCAAGGAAACAGAAACATTGAATGTCTGTCCCAAGTTACTAGAAACATTGTCTGTCTGTCTCAAGTTACTAGACACATTGTCTGACTGTTTAAGGAAACAGAAACATTGAATGTCTGGCCCAAGTTACTAGACACATTGTCTGTCTGTCTCAAGGAATCAGAAACATTTAATGTCTGTCCCAAGTTACTAGAAACATTGTATGTCTGTCTAAAGGAAACAAAAACATTATATGTCTGTCCAAAGCTACTAGAAACATTGTCTGTCTGTCTCAAGGAATTAGAAACATTGAATGTCTGTCCCGAGTTACTAGAAATATTGTATGTCTGTCTCAAGTTACTAGACACATTGTCTGACTGTTTAAGGAAACAGAAACATTGAATATCTGACCCAAGTTACAAGAAACAATGTCTGTCTGTCTCAAGGAATCAGAAACATTGAATGTCTGTCTCAAGTTACAAGAAACATTATCCGTCTGTCTCAAGGAAACAGAAATATTGTTTGTCTGTCCCAAGTTACTAGAAACATTGTCTGTCTGTCTCAAGTTACTAGACACATTGTCTGACTGTTTAAGGAAACAGAAACATTGAATGTCTGGCCCAAGTTACTAGACACATTGTCTGTCTGTCTCAAGGAATCAGAAACATTTAATGTCTGTCCCAAGTTACTAGAAACATTGTATGTCTGTCTAAAGGAAACAAAAACATTATATGTCTGTCCAAAGCTACTAGAAACATTGTCTGTCTGTCTCAAGGAATTAGAAACATTGAATGTCTGTCCCAAGTTACTAGAAATATTGTATGTCTGTCTCAAGGAAACAGAAACATTAAATGTCTGTCCCAAGTTACTAAAAACATTGTCTGTCTGTCTCAAGGAATCAGAAACATTGAATGTCTGTCTCAAGTTACTAGAAACATTGTCTGTCTGTCTCAGAGAATCAGAACATTATCTGTCTGTCCCAAGTTACTAAAAGCATTGTCTGTCTGTCTCAAGGAATCAAAAACATTGAATATCTGACCCAAGTTACAAAAAACAATGTCTGTCTGTCTCAAGGAATTAGAAACATTGAATGTCTGTCCCAAGTTACTAGAAACATTATCCATCTGTCTCAAGGAAACAGAAATGTTGTTTGTCTGTCCCAAGTTACTAGAAACATTGTCTGTCTGTCTCAAGTTACTGGAAACAGTTTTTGACTGTCCTAAGTTACTAGAAACATTGTCTGTCTGTCTCAAGGAATCAAAAACATTGAATGTCTGTCCAAAGTTACTAGAAATATTGTCTGTCTGTCTCAAGGAAACCGAAAAAATGAATGTCTGTCCAAAGTTACTAGAAACATTATCTGTCTGTCCCACGTTACTTGAAACATTATCTGTCTGTCTCAAGGAATCAGAAACATTGAATGTCTGTCCCAAGTTACTAGAAACATGATCTGTCTGTCCCAAGGAAACTTACATTGAATGTCTGTCCCAAGTTACTAGAAACATGATCTGTCCGTCTCAAGTTACTAGAAACATTGAATGTCTGTCCCAAGTTACTAGAAACATAGTGTGTCTGTCTCAAGTTACTAGAAACATTGAATGTCTGTCCCAAGTTACTAGAAACATAGTCTATCTGTCACAAGGAATCTGAAACATTGAATGTCTGTCTCAAGTTACAAGAAACATTGTATGTCTGCCCCAAGTTACTAGAAACATTATCTGTCTGTCTAAAGGTACTATAAACATTGTCTGCCCGCCCAAGTTGCTAGAAACATTGTCTGTCTGTCCCAAACTACTAGAAACATTGACTGTCTGTCCCAAGTTACTATAAACATTGTATGTCTGTCTCAAAGAATCAGAAACATTATCTGTCTGTCCCAAGCTACTAAAAACATTGCTTTTCTGTCTCAAGGAACCAGAAACATCAAAGTCCCAGCAATATTGCCCTTTTTATCGATATTCCCAAGTGTAGCAGTAGCATTGTCAAACTATATTGATATTTCTTTTTACAATGTACTATAGTATAAATTTCTGTCAAAATCGATAGCCTCTCTAGGTATCAGTAACACTGTCTGTCAATATTAATATCCCCCTGCATTGTAGTGACATTGTTTATATACAATGCTTTTCCCTCGAAGTACTAGCACTTGTCTCTGACAATATCAATATTCTAACAAGATATAAGAAATCAGGGCCGTCATGGAGCAGCATAATTTGTCTATCCTTATCTACTGAACTATATTGCCTTTCTTGGTGTGTTTATCTGTGAAAGAACATTATTGTGTATAACCAAGAATTTTATTTTTTTATTCTTTTTGAATTGTCTGACATCCAAGTCAAGTAACATTATATGTCTATATCGATAATACCCCTAGATTCCAGTAATAGCGTCTTTCAACAGCGATCGTTCTCCAAAAGATATTTTATCAAATCTAGTTTAATTTGTGCCGTTATCTCGTAAAAACTTGCCTTTCGAGCTATTTCCGGAGTCGGTTTTGTAATTAGTGGGTTATTTTCGGATATTTTGTTATCTCTCCTTACTTCCGGTATGCGACAAACCCTTTTCTAATCAAAACTACTCTCGAATTTCTTGAATGTTATTGTACATGTAACATAACGTAATACACATATTAAATTATAAACATAGTTTCTGTTTATTTAATAACGCAAACTTGCTTTAAGGATTCTCCGCAAATTAAAAGCATGTCATATGTATTTGGATGAAAACGTGACTGAATGAGACTCGATCGCGATGATTAGGCCAACATAACTAAAAGTACGAGACGATCTGAGCTTTTCCGAGTCTTCGGATCTTTTTGGAAAAGGAAAAAGTTACTTCTGATATGTGTGATCATACTTTCCCTGTTTATGCCATTATTGTACCAGCTATCTGTAGTACAAGTATTCCTCGGCACTTAACACCCAACCCAACCTGGCCCAACCCCAACCCCACCCCTCTTGCTTGTTACAAATAGTATCATAGACCGGAAGTTTCAAATCATAACAAAATCAAGTGACAGTCGTGACTAAAATTAGAAAAAAAGTCATTTTGGAATTACCTGGGAAGGCAGCTTTTGTCGTTTACGTTTATTTGTTACGTAGCTTTAAACGCACTAAATAATTGTTGCTGTATATCTTAAGGTTTCCAAAGATCTATTGTGTAGGGAAGTGATGTGGACAGATACACAATCACGTGACCAGTCGTCCACAATACATGTAACGATCAATCCGGATAATTACACCGCGTATCTCAATTGACCGATTGACACAGCCAATCGTTCCAAACGTTTCCGTGACCATTAAATCTGTTTCATTGTCATGCTCATCGTCCGGTTGGATGGAAGTTATTAATTCTAGACATGTCTGTTTTTCCTCTCCGAGATTCATTCCTTTATCTGGATACTCAATAATTATCTAGCATGGCTATGGCTAGCTAATGTACAGCATTCAGTACTTACGGCATACATTCCGCCAACATGTGACATTGTATTCCTTAGATTGACGGTACCAGGACAATTTGTCGTGAGCGTTCGGTTCTAACTGATATTGATTGCCGTTTCCCGTGATGGTCGGACACAAGGAAGACAGTAAGGGTTCCGGGACTTGCCTTTCCTGTATTGTTGGAATACAGAAAGGGAGGGGCATATTTTTGAGATTTGCATATTTTGTGATGGTTGGACACAACAAGGGTGTAAGGGTTTAGCGACTTGGCATTCTTGTAATGTTCGGATACGGAAAGGGCGATCAGAGTTTAGGGACTTCATTTCCATGCGGTGATCTTATACAGAAATGTGAATTAGTATAAGCTCTTAACATGATTTCCAATCCACTATATACTATGATTTGTAGTATGTTTAAAGTCCAAAAATAGGAAATACAATAATGCTTGAACTAATGTAGAAACGTGGCCAAAGTTTCGTTTGAAACTTTACGTTCTTGTAATAGTTAAGATAAAGAAAAGACCATCAGAGTTTGGGGACTTGTCTTTCCTGTGACTATCAGATACAAAATGGTTGTTAGAGTTTTCAGAACTTGGAATTTCTTGTGATGGTTGCATAAAGAAAGAGCAGAGATTGTTTCGGAATTTTACTGTGGCGGTCAGATACATAAACGACGGTCAGTGCTCCGGGACTTGACTGTTGTATTGGTAGTGTATAGAATCAAAAGACCATCAGAGTTTCGGTAC
The DNA here is from genome assembly GCF_002113885.1 of Mizuhopecten yessoensis. Lineage (NCBI taxonomy): Eukaryota > Metazoa > Mollusca > Bivalvia > Pectinida > Pectinidae > Mizuhopecten > Mizuhopecten yessoensis. Next base: position 339,176 of record NW_018408891.1, on the reverse strand, counting down.
ATGGCTTTTTAAGATGGTTGGAAAAAGACAGGTATTGTGTCACTGTGCTTTCTAAGATAGTTTCATACAAGCAGGGAGGTGATATTTTTCGGGACTTGGCATTCTAGTCGTGTCATTAAACACACAGTGGTTTCTTTCGGGACTAGGCTTTCTAAGACAGTTGCACATGAAATGGCGGTCAGGGTTTTGGAACTTTAGAGATGCATGCAAATGAACTATCTGCCTCCTATTGAATACAGCGCGTTTTTCATTGTTGGTTTTAAACTTATGTCTGTTCAAGTTTTGGTTCGTGAACCATTCTTTTACTATTGAAACAAATGGCTTAAGTTGGAATTACAATCAAAATGTGATACAGTTTTTATATAATGAACATGATATATTTCACTTTACGCTAAGTTAGTTTGAAGTTACTAATGCTAAACAAAATCATGATTAAATACGTTGAATGTAACCAAACAAACCCTGCTATTATCACCTTTGTTTCCATTTTTGCAACCAGTAGTATTACAGAATATTGAAGAATAATTAAGAAAAGGCAGATGACCCATATCCAAATCATACTCCATGCCATGCATTACAAAGCAGAATCAAAGCGTACCTGAGATGAAGATCACAAATGTAAAGTTGCCACCAAGCTTGAAAACACGTGATTAAAAAAAAGATGGCTGACTGAAGCACCACACGAAGAATCTAAACTATATAAATATGATACCTTTGACCGCTAAATATAGTGTACTCGATGACGAACCTTCGTCGTTTTCTGCCCTACAGCGGTAGGAAGCTTCGTCTTTTTTCGTGACTTTCCGGATGACGAGTGAGTACTCCCCGCCCTCGCCCGGTTCTATATTTATCCGTGAGTGATCGACGATCTGCTCACCGTCCTTGTACAGGGTGAGGGAGGGTTTAGGAAAGGCGACCACCTTACAAGTGAAGCTTACGGTGGAGCCCTCTGCCACTGTTTCTTCACCACACAACCGTTTTACAAACTCAGGTGCTGAAACAGGGAAAACAGGAAGTCAGGCAAAGGTCAAGCAGAGGTCAAACAGGAAATACAAGGTCATTTTCAAGCATGCAACAAATAGAAGAAAATATTTTTGAATTATTTTCAATGACAATTAAGGAGATACATGTACAGGTAAATAAGGAGGTACATGTAACAGGTAAATAAGGAGGTACATGTACAGGTAATTAATGTTATACATTGTACGGGGTCTATAGAACATCGGTTGAATGAACAATCTTATAAATAAGGAAATACGCATGCAAGATAACGTCAGAGTTAAACGATTATTCATTGAAGCGGAACACCCTTTTCCATGTTCACAAAAAGGACTCATCTTAGCTCAGTTGAAAATATCCTGTAGCAGCATAGGACCCAATTAACATAAACAAATGTTTTCTTTGTGTAATTTATAATTTGAATTATGTTTTTTTTCTTGGTGGCATTAGATTCAATGTACAGCAGTCTTTTTTCCAACATAGTCTCATAAACATTGTAACACAACCGCAGGGTATTGAAGAGGAAAATAAGGTTCGTCTCCTGATGCTGAAATAACTACATGTACCTGTACGTCTTTATACATCACTGAAACAGAATGTCATTCTCTGTATTCCGTCTTTGCGTATTGCAGAGTTATCTTCTCTTGAGAGCAGGTATTGATTGTAACGTCATTGGTCTGTCTGAGAAAATTACGTCGTTTTCTCAAAAATTAATGACGTTATTCTCACAAACAAGTGACGTAACAAAATGTTTGGAACCCGTGACTTTGGTATCCTCTGAATACATATTTACAAATTATGTGGTGATATGTGCACGCGCTGGTTACGAAATGATAGCTGAGGTGAATGGTTTGGTCTCTTATATGTGAGTCAATACTTGCTTGTCATTTCAATACATCACATCGAAATGAAGCAAGACCTTTCGCTGTTCTCTTCATGTAAATTGCATGCTTTTTCTTGTGGTTTGTTTGTTTGTAACATTCATTTTTACGAAATATATGTAGTACGTTTTTAGGACCCGGGGCATACATGGTCAAATCGTAGTTCAAAAGGGTTATGTTGACAAAGTTAAAGTTATTAAGCGAAAACTGAAACATTTTAAAAACTTTTCCCTTTTGGCAGAGCATATTGGGGAAATATTAGTGGTCTGAGGCTATACATTTGTATAGCATTGTACTGGGGATCTAGGCGGGTGGCGGTTGGTCGCGAACTAGTCATTGACAACCTTTGTCTGTCGTATTCGCGATATCTACTAGGTTCAGCAGACGTGTTAATTCCGGACAGAAATATACGAGACGGAACAGCTTTTTTATTAGGCGAGTCATTGTTAATCAATCACAGAAGGAGACAGCCCATATACTGTATTAATTACGTCACTGTCAGGCGAAGGAGATTGGAACTTTGGTTCATGGAGGTTTTTTTCTCAAGAAACCGGAAGAAGCTTAGGAGGCCATTTATTTGTAAGGTCGGGAAATAGGAGGAGATGTCGAAGTATTGTGACAAATTAAAGGAGAGGGATAGCTTGTATAATCCAGGGGTCATGCTAACTTACAGATGTAAGGTGACAGTACCCAAATCGGATCACCAAACCATCATTTTATTAAATCATTGAAAAATCAGAATAAGAATTATATTCATTTATGATTGTATTAAAAATAGAATATAGAGTATCGTACGCTTCAAATGATTTTTTTTTTTTTTTTTTTTTTGTCACCATATTAACATTTTATGATGACCTTTAGAATGTATAAGACAAAAAGCATGCATTCCTATAGTCCAAAACAGAGTGCACGCGCCATTTTTTAAAAACGTAATCAAAACATTGACATTTGCGTTTGAATTATGTTTTCTTGCGCTATTTGAACTTAAAAACTAATTATCCGTAGTCAAAAAATGGTGCATGGCCATCTATTCTAAGACTACATCATTGTTATAACTGATTTGTTGACACATTTATTTATTTATAAGTATTTTTGCAAAAAGTGATCCGATTTGGGTACCGATCAGATATGGGTACTGCCACCTTACACTCTCAGCACAAAACGCAAGTTAGCGTTACCCCTGGAGTTTCGAGGGTTGATGAGGCCTTGACGAGATCTTGTATCTGTTAAATCATTTTCCAAATACTCAAGAGAAAGACAAAATCTGTTATTTTTCGAATCATTAAGCAATCGGGAAAAAGTTTTGATAGTCGAGTACTTGTCAAGCAAATCGAGGAGATGAAGAACCTTTACGTGTATTTGTCGATTCATTGCGCAATTGGACGAGATAACTCGTTTGTCAGCCAATTCATTGTCAAACAGTAGAATATAGGACATTTTGTTTGTCAAGTCATTGTTGGGCAATCAGTTGACCAGAAGCAGTATAATTAAATTGTTTATAATAGACGTTGAAAAGTTTTTGTTCTGAGCTGTTCTTAATTAATCGGCTCAATTCGGTCTTTTCCGTGGCATGCTCGACGGAAATGACCGAGCGTGGTCCAATTGCACTCTCACGGGACGTACATGTATTTCGAATCTTAGAGTATAAAACCATTGTTTCTGCCACCTTTTCATTAATTGACTTATTGAATTGTATCGTCAATTAAATGGTATCTTACTTTTATCTACCTTTATGCGCTTGCGACCGATGTATTAAATATTCCTGACGGATCGACAAATGCTGTTGAATGCCGCGTAGTAACGACGTTAACACCAGAGGGACATGATAATTCGTTACAATCAGAGATCTCTGTTACAATATAGCTATTTGTTGATAAAACTGATGTGTGAAGAGTAATGTAACATTCTTAAAGAAGGTTTAAATCATGAACTTTAGGGGAAAAAAATCGTTACCCTTAGTGTAATATATCACGGGGATGGCATTTTTAACGACAGTTCAAACCCCTCAACTCCGAACACACCAGTTTAGTTCCAGACAAAGTGTTTTACCGAAACAAGCTCTCAGGTCCATGTGCAGTTGTCACCGGGTTCAACTCCTAGCGATAGTTAACTGAATAAAGGGGATGTACACGCACCTACACATGTAAATCTATATATAGAACGAGCTATACCCTGCGTTAATGCCCTGTAGATTACTACAGATCAGTTGTTACGCGCATGTTTACATTCTACCTCGTGCCGTAAACATCCTGTGTGTGGATGGGAAAATAAAATGGTTACCATGACAACAATGCACGATGGGAGATAGACAGACGAATACAGATGAGTGCTTGTGAGCTTGTGTTAGAACAATCATAAACGACGAGTTGTTCTATTAACACGTGGGTGATCTTATCAAGTTGTTTAGAAGGAGGGATGCAGTACAACTTTCGTCTAGGTCGCCGTAAATATTTTATAAATACGGAAATAGTGAAGATTTTTTTACTATTTTAATTTCAATTGTAATCTATTGTAAAACACAATAAAATATCGCTATCCAGAACACTTCAGTATCAGTTCTTATGAACGACAGTGTTTCACATCTACCATTTATGTTACAACATGGCCGCGATCGACTTCCAGTGTACAGAGGTCAACTCGATGCAGGAAATATGGCTCCGAGTCACTTGCGAAGCATGCAAGGTCAGCTATTGATAGTTATCTTTGCGCGAGGATACATGTTAGGAGACTATAAACACAGCTAGAATGGCTATTATACAGCTAATGTATATATTTCCAGCAGATTTCAGATAAAATGATCAATTTCATTGAAGGGCGTCAACTCCATCAGAACATTACTTCGTGTTCTTTCTGTACAATACAACGATACCCATGTGGACATGATAGTTCTACAAATCTTAATTACGGAAACTTGGCCGTTTGACCTTATCGAGGTAGACATATCAATATGATAAAGTATTTTCATCGCCATTGACTAGGTGTTGCCATGATAGTTTCTCTATGTACATATGCATACTCTTTCACTGCCCAGTGGTAGCCTCGTAGCTCCAGTCTCTATAAGATACACCGTAACTACAAGTATAATGATCAAATACCGTTATATATCTCTGTGTGTAATATGTATACGTCACACTGGTAAATAACTGACCGCAATCTATTGACTCTGTTCGGGAACATTTCTCTTTAGCTCATTTTATGTTGTGGCATACTGATAAACCAGAGGTTTTGGGTTCGACCAAACGCGAAACCGTTGAAAAATAATTATATCCCTCGTAGGGATCCGGGAAATAACGACAGAAATATTAAAGCTATGCTCTTGCATACATTGCTGTTATCCCTGGAAGCTAGCAGGACTAGATTATCATTTTTAATAGAAAAAAGAAACAATAAACCAATGGGATTGGAGTTTCTGGTTTTAAAATCAACGAACAAAAAACATATTTTCAAACGATATTCGAAAGTTTTAACAGGCACACCAACAACGATCTATTCACTGATCTCAAAACGAATAAAAGGCTTCTCGTTTTAAAATTTTGCTGATCATTTGTTGTGAAGTAATTACATTAGATGAAATCCAATTAGTGCAACATGGTGTTATTTCGATTAAATTGATACTCGCCTGGCGCACCTGATGTCACTTCATACAAACAACCCGCGGTTTAGTAAATGTCATTTATTCCGTCATTGATCGCATGTATTAGGCGCTTTTGACAGACGTATTGAACAATGTAGGAGGCGCTTTTGTCATATGTATGGCTCTAGACTTTTGTGACAAATGTATGGTACAAGGCGCTTTTGACATATGTATGGCTCTAGACTTTTGTGACAGATGTATGGTACATGCAACGAGGCGTTTGAGACAGATATGGGGTATTAATCTTCCTATGACAGATGTATGGTCCAAGGCGCTTTTGACATATTTATGGTTCTAGACTTTTGTGACAATGTATGGTAAATATGCGCTTGTGACAGATGTATGGTAAAGATGCGGTTTTGACAGTTGTATGGTAAAGATACGCTTGTGACATATGTATGATAGTACATGTAATCTCTTTTACGACATATGTATGGTAGTAGGCGCTTATTACAAATGTATGATACTGACATATTTGACTGATGTACATGTATGTTGCTAGGTGTATATTTTGTTACAAATGTACTTGCATAGCACTAGGAGCTTTTGACAGATGTACATGTATGGTGAGTAGCACTAGGCGCTTGTTAAAAATGCAGGTTATTAAGCGTTTTTGACAAATGTACATGTATGGTTAGTAGCACAAGTCGCTTGTTACAAATTTAGGTTATTAAGCGTTTTTGACTAATGTACATGTATGGTGAGTAGCACTAGGCGCTTGTTACAAATGTAGGTTATTAAGCGTTTTTGACAGATGTACATGTATGGTGAGTAGCAACAGGCGCTTCTAACAAATGTAGGTTATTAAGCGTTTTTGACAGATGTACATGTACATGTATGATGAGTAGCACTAGGCGCTTGTTACAAATGTTTCATACGTGGCGCTTTTGACTGATGTACGGTTCTAGACGCTTGTTACACAGGATTAGTATTCGGCGCGTGTAACAAAGGGTATGGTTTATGTATAACGTGCTTGTGATATATACGGCAATAATAAGTCAGACATGAAAAGAAAAATAACATGCCTTTTTAACATAAAAGCAATCGCTCGAATGCAAAGCAATCTTCAGTGTTAACTGAACTCAATAAAGGGTAAAGTCATACAAGAGGCCGTTTTTTGTTCTCTAAGCGAAGTAATCACGTATATTCCATGAACCAAAACCTTGCAAAATTTACTCGAAAAGACTCATAACGGTGGGGCACTCTTTCCCGGGATATTTAGTCTCGGCCATAGGGACCAAAGAATGTGCAACAATGTAACTATGTTCTACGTACATGTAAGACAAAACCACACCTCTAATGACTGCAGAACGAATTTATACAGTGCCACAAAATGCTTAAGTGTAGTATTTTGCCAAAAGTTGTTCTAAATCCTTAAAACGTCTTATTTTACTGCACCATAAAACATCAGTTCACACACAGCTAAACTGTAACAAAATATCATGATTTTCAAAGAGTTGTCTAACCTTGAAACTAATACCTTTATAAATGGTCCAATTACTCCAACTGAAATTTTGAAATGTGTCAATAGATTGAAATCTAATAAGGCTGTTGGGGATGATTTAGTATGCAATGAATATATCAAATCAACTACTGACATAATGCTTCCAGTATATGTTAAAATGTTTAACTATATACTTGATTCTGGTAATGTACCAGAAGCATGGCTTATGGGTAATATTATCCCCGTGTTTAAAAATAAAGGTGATATGTATGACGCTAAAAACTATAGACCAATCACACTGGTCAGTTGCCTAGGTAAACTATTTACAGCTGTTATTAATGAGCGTCTAAATACATATGCAGACAATGTCGAACTTATACTTGAAAACCAAGCAGGTTCTACTAAAGATCATATATTTTCTTTATACTCTTTAATTCAACTTTCAAAACAATTCAAAAACCGTATGAATTGTGCTTTCATAGATTTTGAGAAAGCGTTCGACAGTGTCTGGAGAATAGGGTTGTGGAACAAATTAATAACAAATAATGTAGATGGAAAATGTATTAAAGTTATTGTTAATATGTACAATGGAATTAAGGCTCAAGTTATGAAAGATGGAACATTTTCCGATACCTTCAGCTGTAATTCCGGGGTTAGGCAGGGTGAAAATCTTTCTCCATTTTTATTTTCATTGTATCTAAATGACCTCGAAATGTTTTTAGAATCTAATGATTGTACAGGCCTATCAAATATGGCGGGAAAACTTGAGAATGAGTCACAAATGTATCTCAAGTTGTATGTAATGTTATACGCTGACGACACTATTTTGTTAGCAGACACCCCAGAAGATTTACAAAAACAACTTAATGTGTTTTATGATTATTCAAAATTGTGGCATCTTAAAGTTAATATCGATAAAACAAAAGTGACGATATTTGGTAGAGGGAGAGTATCCCAAAATATACGTTTTACTTATAACAGAAATGAAGTAGAAATTGTGAAAAATTTCAAATATCTTTGTGTTCATTTTACTCAAAATGGTTTCACGCAGTTAAATATTAGACAATTATATGATAAGGGCCTTAGAGCAATGTATGGTGCTATTGCTAAATGCAGAGACCATAATCTATCAATTGACTGTAAATAAGATATTTTCGATAAAGCTATCAAGCCTGTCATGTTGTATGGTTGTGAATTGGGGGTATTTTGTGATTACAAACTTTTAGAACGTTTACATTTGAAATTCTGTAAACATATTCTTCAGGTGAAAACATCGACACCCAATTTCATGACTTATGGGGAATTAGGAAGATTTTCTCTGAGTATAAATATCAAAGTTAGAATGATTGGATTTTGGGCCAAATTGTTAGAACCAATACCTAATAAGTTAAGTAATAAAATGTATAAAAATATTATCAACTATAATACTCAATGGTTGAATTGTATTAAAAATATCCTTGATGAATGTAATTTAATAAATATATTTGAAAGTCAAGAATTCCAAAGTACCCAATGGTTGAAAAATACAGTTTTCCATACACTAAAAGATAAATTCATTAATAATTGGAGAAGCGATGTTTTCAATTCACCAAAAGGGACCATTTACCGAATTTTAAAAAATGACATAGTATTAGAAAAATACCTGCTAGATCTCCCTCCAAGACTAGCAAATGTTTATTGTAAATTTAGAATTTGTAATGTAAAATGTCCTATTGAATGTGGTAGATGGAATAACATTCCAAGAGAAGATAGAAAATGTATTTTTTGTGACCTAAATGAAATTGGAGACGAATATCATTATTTATTTAATTGTAATGACCACCACCAGAAACTGCAAAACAGAAGAGAATTTATGTCGAGATATTATTTGGAAAGTCCTAGTACTTTAAAGTTTAATACATTATTTAATTATGTCAATAATGAAGAACAAATTTCACTTATAAAATTCCTTAAGCACATAATTGAGCAATTAACACTGGACATTAACACCATGATTTATATGTAAACTGTACTATATATATGTATATAATTCTCTACACTGTAACCAGTTTGCGAGAATAAAAACGTGTCATTGTCATTGTCATTGTCATGTCATTGCCCCTGTGATCTCGACGCTATGTTGTCTCCAAATGCGAACACGTACAACTCCACTACTTTGTTATACGGAGAGGAAGAACATCAATATTGGAGCTATTTGAGAACATGCTTTGTATTATCACAGTGAAATTGGGCCGTAAATCATGATTCAGCGTCTGTGGTCAATTATTTTAATGGCAAAGACAAGACCTTTATTGTGATGGGTTCACAATTGTTCAAATTGCTATTTCCCCAAACAGTTGTGGCTCTCGCCATCTCGACTGACACTTATGGTATTGGAATTCTGAAACACGTTGTTTCTGAAACACGTGGTATTGAGATGTGAACTTTTCTACACAATTCATTGAATCGCAAATATAAAAGGAGAATAGTGTACGATTTTTTTGCATCCTCCCGTACAGATGTAATACTCACTCAATTTCTCCGCACCCCTGTAATATTGTAATAACGTATGACGAAATCGAAGGCACGAGATTACCTACATGTATTAGATTGGTTTAAGTTTCAGCTAAAATGACAAAATGCTAGGCTGATACCTTTCCTTTGAAGATTATAGAGAATCGATTTTTGGCTGCAAATCCGGTCAATTTTACTGTGATGCTGCCGCGCGATTCATTTGGTGTCATCAAAAGATCAAACTATTACAGGGTGCAGTGAACGTTAGTAAGAATAACCACTGAAAGGTCGAGGATGGGTTTCCCGTTGAATACCATATTGATACTACCACACGATGAATCAGGTTAATATCACCCGAGTTTCAGGTCTCCTTTTTGATGTACACTTGATCTGTAAACCCGAGTGTTTTGTCAGGCCATTCCATTAAATTATTTTATTGATTTAGACCATTCGGGCTATCAACAAAGATCCGCTTCAAACCAAAATGATGAATTTCAATTACGTTAAGAAAAAAAGAGGTAACGGTATTTCATCTCTCTTGGTTGGTTGATTCTATTTATGGCACAGGTTAAACAAACAAAACATTGTCAAATGGTGGAGCTTTTTGTTTTGTTTTAGGGTGTTTTTTGTTTTGATTTTTTTGCAGAAACAATGTTACAGTTGTGTGACCGCACAACTGTGCGATTAGGTACAATTTGTTGATTAATATTACGGAATAAAAAAAATACGGAAGACTCGTATGCAGTAATGCACACTGTATTTATTATTGTAATTTCCCATCACAATAATTAAGATTGTGTACAATTTTACAATGCGTGTAACACAGTATTACAGTGACAGTTTGACTGTCAAGAATGAGTGGATTTGGCTCCTAGCTAGGTAACAGAACAGGTAAATCACAATTTGATGAGTGACCGGAGTTTTTCCTGGCCTGTGCCTGACGGTTAGAGCTAATATGTGATACCGTATACCGTTATGAAAACACAACTGGACGTTTAGTATTTGTTATTTGCATTCGTTTTAATCTAAAGCTCCCCTTCACCTGGTTTCAAACTTTGGCAAGCTACGTAAGTGCCCCGGGCGGGGGAAAATTACGGTCCAGGTACAAAGTGGCTATGTTTACCTGTGTTGCCGAGACTGTCTTGTAAGTTTACATGTGTCGATTCTAAATTTAAGAAAGTATAGACAGAAAGATAAGTTTGTAGATGAAGCTAGGATAAATAAACATACTAAAACATCAAGTTTATATGTTTAAACACTAAACCGTATATATTGTTTAGCCATTCCTCAATTTACACCAACCACGGTTGTTATCGCACATCGTTCTTCGATCGTCCGCACAAATGTGCGCAATCAATGATCATGACCGTCCAATTTTTTATCGTTCGCACTTCGTGCACACATCGTGCGCACACCGCACAACGTGTAACGTTGTGCCATCCCACAACTGTATATTTTTTATTCCGTCTTTGCGTATTGCACAGAACTACTTTATCTTCTCTTGTGAACAGGTATTGATTGTTACACCATTGGTTTGTGTGAGAAAATAACGTCGTTTTCACAAAAATTGATGACGTTACTCTCACAAGCAAATGACGTAACAATCAATACCTGCTCCCAATAGAAGATAACTCTGCAATACGCAAAGACGGAATTGTTTCAAGTTCAAGATTCCAATTCGGGTAGTTCCATCAAATTGTGAATTTGACGTCACGTCAGGATTTGTCTCCGATAACTCTAACAGCATGACGGAAGAACCCGAATAGTTTCCGATTGGAAAACATTCACGTCCTGTTACCATTCTATGACAATATTTTCGCTTGTCATAGACAGTATACATGTAACGGAGATAAAAATGCTAGTTTTGTTTTGGGATTTGCTGATTTTACTCAGCAACATACCTGTTTTGTTTAAAGTTTTATTTACATATGATCCTCCTTCGGGATTTTTTTGTTTTGAGTTTTGGATCTATTTAATGTGTAGCAGTAAATACTCTAATATATATATTAAAATGTTCAAACTGCAACATCTATCTTACCTGTGCTGCTTTAATATATTGCTAGCTGCTTAAGAGAAATGCTCGAAAACAACATTTGATAAATCTGCACTTGTCAATTAGCTAAATTATAAATTCTTTGAAACGGAATGAGATAATTTAAGCAAAGGACAAGCACAGCACAAGGCAAACACTCAAAAGAGAGTATGTTTCGCTTATACACGTAAAACCCCACCAATGTTACGAAACTAAACTGCTACATGTATTGCAGATCCGCACGACTTTGGTGCGATAAAGACGCAAACGTAATTTCATAAAGGGAATGGCTGACGCTGTAATAACAGTTAATAACAATGGAAATAAGGTTTGGGAGTGTTTTACCTAAAAATGTTATTCCAATCGATCACAAGGCTTTTTAAATAGAGTAAATATTTCAAAGCCCATCCTGCGGCGCGTTTAGCCTCTCAAACAGATTATAACCAACATGTGTAGTAGTATAATACAATTACATTTATTTTTGCAAGCTTCGGCATTTCCGATTGTCTAATGTAGATTATTTACATGAGGACGTCAGAACAAAAACGTAAGTAAGTAAGACATAATACTTACAGCAGTGCATGGAGCTAGCACGAGTAAAGCTGTTTACAATTAGGTATTCACCGTAATGATATTCACTGTAAAAGTATTTACCGTAAATATATTCCCTGTAAAGATATTCACTGTAAAGATATTTACCGTAAAGATATTTACCGTAAAGATAATCATCGCAAATATATTCACTTTAAAAATATTTACCGTAAAGATACTCACTGTAAAAGTATTTACCGTAAATATATTCCCTGTAAAGATTTTCACCGTAAAAAATATTTACAAAAGATTCAATGTAAAGATATTCACCGTAGATATATTCACCGCAAAGATATGTATCGTTAGGATGTCAACCGCAATGATATTTACTTTAAAGATATTCACTTTAAAGACATCCACCGTAAATATATGTCTTAACATCTCCATTATTGCACTGTAAGTTGTAAATATGACGGAACTGAATAAGCGTTACATAATGTAGCAGGCTTGCCGAATACAGGCCTGTTTTATTTAGATTGAAATGCACATGTTATGGTTAAATGCCCAAACTCGCACTTTAGTACCAACAGAGGCATAGCAAGTTTCAGCTCAAACGTCCAGGATTGAAATAAATTTATCAATTTACATAAATCTTGTCTAATCTTAAAATGCAAAATGCCGCATTATTGATCGTAATACAAAAAAAAAGAACGACGAAATTAAATCAGAGAAATAGTTTAATTCCGTTATCGATTCGCAATGAATACGTTTGATAATGAGACATGTCTTCCTCTAAATCTGCTCAGTGAACTTTATGCATCGTTCAGGTAGTGTGTTACAAACACGATACAACAAATGTACAAGTCTAACTGACAAACATGAGCTGTTATATTGATGCCAAACATAATTTGTGGCGCAGATAGGAGTTTATTATTTGAGGTACGAAGATGAAATTTTAATTTGAGAAGCGGAGGTGTTTTTTATTTGAGGAGCAAAAGTGATTTTTTTTATTGTAATGGAGGTGCGGATATTGTATTTTTTTTATATTCCCGAGGTGTCAAAAGGAAACAACTAAATCATTGTACTACAAAAACAGCAGAGAAGATTAATTAGATTGTTCAGTTATTAAAGAGGAAAAGGAAATAAAACATTTGCTAGCATCGGTCTAACGGTGCTGTGTTTTGTTTATCCTGGCCGTGAGCACCGTTTAAAATGGCTTTAACCATACTTTAATGTTCAATACCCTCGAGTGTAGTTCAGATAACACAGACGGGCTTTACTTTCCGTCGGATTTCTCTGGAGTTATATCGTAGTGTTATCTTTCATATATCGGCACAGACACACACGAACCACTGCATGTTGGGTGGTGTTACGTTTACGGAACAGTATTCACTTCAAACAAGCGAAAATTACATCGGGCTTCAAAGGTTAAAATCGTGATTCGATAAATATGGGTTTGCCGATAGCTTTTCCCCTTGATATCATTTCATGTATGAGGAGTATTTCATATTTCAGAAAGTATCAGGCCATTTTCCATTTCTGGCCCTAGTCTAAACTGCCGTCATTATTATTTTATTTTTTATTTTTCAAAGCTTGTAGACGGGAACGCGCTGATCACTTGTTGTGGATCGAAATCGATATTTTCTCTTTCCCATCAAATTCTTAAAAACGGGTTATATGTATGGAGACTTAGCACGTCAAACAAAGCATGATGATTCATGTAATGTTTAGATGATTAAAACATCAGGTAAAACACCAAACTGTACACACCGTCGTCACGCACAGAGAAAAATTTGAAATCAAAGTCAATACAAAATACATAAAAAAGAACTTATAAAAAAGACCGAAAAAAGGTAATGCCACATTGAATCACCAAAATGGCCTGCCGGTGAAACCATGCGCTCCGGAAGGTTAAGTGTCAGTTTGCCTGTAAGGTCGTAACGTCCTTATTGGTTGGATATGTAACACGGGTTGGCCAAATGTATTGACTCCTCTGAAAGTCATGAAAACTTGCTAGAAGACTCTGGGATACTGAAATGAAGGTCCCTTTCGCAGGTCGGTGATTTTCTCCGGGTACTCCGGTATTCCTCCATTACAAAAACATAGCACCTCCTTAAATGGCCATAGTTGATAATGTGACGTGAAACACAAACAAACCCGGATAAGATAACCAGAATCATTGACATACTTTGTATGCTACGAGAAAACTGTTCTCTTATTGTAATAGCTATTGCAATAACGTAAAAGCTAAAACGATAAAACCAACAAGCTCTGGCTGGATTCTAAACAGTTTGCAGCACCAGTTCAGATTTAGTTTTGTGTTTACTATAACTATTAAACGCTCGTAGTACTACAGTACCCCTTGGAAGTTCGGGATGCTACACTGTACTATAACTTGGTAGGGACGAGTTCAACTCATCCCCGTAGGGGTCAAAAGGTGTCAGAACTCAGACAAATAATTGGTTTGTTAACATTTATCTGGGTGAAGCCCTAAAGGTGAAATACTAGCTTGTCGGAGCGGAATGAATACAATTTATATGTATTTATGTAAAGTAGAATCCGATCAGTAGTTGACTCTGACAGACACAAAAGTATCTATCCAGTGTAATAATGTAAAGAACTATCCTTGACTGCAGGAACATTTTCTTATTATATGCAAATTCGTTTCCGTGGCAATATGTATATGCTTACCTGAATGTTTTAAAACAGCATAGTTGCCGTCTTAGGAAGAAAAAAGTTAAATTTATTACATGTAGTTTCCATTTACCGAGGAACAAAAGGTTCCGGATTCGTAATTAGCAAAAACGGAGAGTTCCTTATTGAAGAATATGCACGTAAAAAATCAATGATGAACAGCTCTTTCTTCAGCAGTCAGAAGTATAGATTGTTTTAAGAACACAGTTTCTGTTTTTCTGGAATTACCCAGTTGTAAATATGCGTAAAATCTACATTTCTTTTACATCCCTCGTCGTTTTAGTATTGATTTCTATCCGAAACGTTTATTTTACGAAGGCACGCGCCTATTAATTTCCATGTGGCAGATTCTATTTAAATATTCTACACCTACAAACAGTCTGTGCTGTCTGTGTAACGAGTCCGACATACGTACTCGATGTTCACATATGTTAAATTTCCTAATTATTTTCTTGGCTGTTTTTTTAACCGATTTCATCATGGAGTTCAAACATTTGCGTCTAGAAAAACAGACTCGTATACATTAAAGGAACAACACAACATAGTTGGTAGTGCGCCGGTCATTGCCCGAAAGGTCGTAGCTTCAGATCCCGCATACGACAAGATGTGGTTTTGTTCCTGATCAAGATGCTTAACCATTGTTGTCGAATTTCATCCGCCTTGAGTTTAGGATTGACTTGAATATATTTTGTACGTTATAGAGCTATAACACAAAAATCGGAGTATACTCTAAATAAACCGCGAAGCGGTTTATGATGAGAGTACACTCTGTTTTTTTGTGTTATAGCTCCATTACATAACACATATATTCAAGTCAATCCTTATAATTTAATCTACTATACACAATCCCCGTGGAAATCCTCTTTTATTGATGGACTCTTTACTGTAAGAAAGTATTACGCGCTGTATCCGTCAATCAAAAGCGACGTTGCAAACGACGACGTCATTTTTTTACGTCATGGGCTGATAACATTATAGCAAGTTTAAATTATTTCAGTATAATGTGATCAGAGCGGGGTATTGCAATATCTGTATTGAATTAAAGTGGTCCAATGGAACTAGAAATGAGCTGTTATTGGAAATACGAATCCAGCACAAACAGAACCTTTAAATTCATGTCCATTTATTTCCACTATACAAAATAAATGTACATTGAATTATCTACCCCCTGCCCTTTCCTTCCCCCTGCGTTAGGTCACCTGAACTGGCTGTTTAAAAATACAAAACATATGTCCATCTAATATAAAACAAGAGGTCCATAGGGCCTGTATCGCTCACCTGGATATCTAAGCAATCATGGCAAAATGTTCTTCAAATGAGATCCAAGGGAATATGCCAGACCCCAAGGCAAATCCTTGTAGCATATATATCTGTATTCAATTTTTCATGCCCAGCAATTTTATGTATGGTTATGGGGTGGGGATCTCAACTGTTTCCAAGCTGTGACTCAGAAACTAGGTCCCTACGGTTGTGGCCAGACCCCAGGATCAATTCTAATATCATGACTGCATTTGTCTCTTTTTGCCCAGCATTTGTATATATAGTTTTGGGGTGGGGATTTCAACCGTTTCAAAGTTATGACCCAGGGGTTAAGTCTGCAAGGGTGGGGCAAACCCTGGGGTCAATTCTAATATCATGACTGCATTTGTCTCTTTATGCCCAACAATTGTATATATAGTTTTGGGGTGGGGATCTTAACCATTTCAAAGTTATGACCCAGGGGTTAAGTCTCCAAGGGTGGGGCAGTCCCCAAGGCCATCCTGGAAGCATATGTGCATTCATCTCTTTGTAATCGGCAATTGTCTATATGGTTATAGGGTGGGGATCTCAACTGTTTCCAAGCTGTGACTAAGAAACTAGGTCCCTAGGGGTTCGGTCAGACCCCAGGGTCTATTCTAATATTGTGACTGCATTCGTCTCTTTATGCCCAGCATTTGTATATATAGTTTTTGAGTGGGGATCTCAGCCGTTTTAAAGTTATGGCCCAAGGACTATGTTTCCAAGGGTGGGGCCAGACCCTAGGGCCATCCTGGAAGCAAATGTGCATTCTTCTCTTTATACTCAGCAATTGTATATGTGGTTATATGGTGGGGATCTCAACCATTTCCAGGCAATAAACTTTTTTTGGTCCCACCCCTTAGCCCGGGGGGTCAGCCCCACCATTTGTACAATTTTGAATCCCTGCCTCCCATGAATGCTTTTGATTAAATATGATTGATATCCAGTGCATAGTTCTACAGAAGAAGTCGTTTATAGCAATCTAGCCAAATTGCCCCCTTTTTGGCCCCGCCCCTCAGCCCCCTGGGGGGTCAGCCCAACCATTTGTACAATTTTGAATCTCCACCACCTAGGGATGCTTCCAGTCAAATATGGTTGATATCCATTTCTTAGTTCCAGAGAAGAAGTCTCTTAAAGCAATATAGCCAAATTGCCCCCTTTTTGCCCCGCCCCTCAGCCCCCCTGGGGGGTCAGCCCCACCATTTGTACAATTTTGATTCCCCACCACCTAAGGATGCTTCCAGTCAAATTTAGTTAAATTCCAATCAGTGGTTAAGAAGAAGTCGTTTAAAGAAATTGTTGACGGACGGACGACGGACGACGGACGCCACGGTATGGCATAAGCTCACCTTGGTCCTTTGGACCAGGTGAGCTTAAAAGTAACGATATTTCACCAACCAAACAATTTAAAGGTTCCGTATTAACAAAGTTACATTGTGTACAAAAAAAACCCCAGTACATCAAGATTGACACAAACCAAAGTGTCTGTACTAACAAGGTTCCACACAACAAGCAAAGTTACCATCGTAGCTTACAGCTGACAATGCGATTTAAAAAGCTTCAATAGAGACTCTTCAAAATGTTCAAATATTATGGTGCTTTTTGTGACGTTCCCTTATTATCTCTTACGGCTAAAGTATCTAAGTAATCGATGATACTTTAGGTCATATTTGCTTGGTCACTTCTTTTCATAGACTTTATTCGGTAAGAGACCACTTTTTAAGCTCCCCGTTTGACATAATTTTTATTTTACCCGAACCTGTATTAAGAGATAACCTGCATTAACAAACCATTTATGAACTTCCAAAAGGTGGTCTCTAAATCAGTTTTGACTGTATTGACATGTTTTTAAAAGAGACCACTGCATTACGTAATCATTAATTAACGTCCCGACGGTGATCTCTCGAGGCAGGTTCGACACTGTACTAACATGCTTAAAGAGACCACCTGTGTTAAGAAACCAATTAATAGAGACCCGTACATGGTCATGTTCGCTGTTCCATTTTCAGCGCGCCGTTTGCATAGCATTTCCGTAGCTTTTGCGTAGCAGTTCCGTACCGCTTGCGTAGCATTTCCGTACCGTTTGCGTAGCAGTTCCGTACCGCTTGCGTAGCATTTACGTACCGTTTGCGTAGCTTTTCTGTACCGCTTGCGTAGCATTTACGTACCGTTCGCGTAGCATTTCTGTAGCTTTTGCGTAGCGCTTCCGTACCGTTTGCGTAGCATTTCCGTACCGTTTGCGTAGCATTTCCGTACCGTTTGCGTAGCTTTTCTGTAGAGTTTGCGTAGCATTTCCGTACCGTTTGCGTAGCATTTCCGTAGCGCTTCCGTACCTGCGTAGGGTTTCAGTAACACTTCCGTTCGTTTGCGTCCAAGGTGGAACAGCGAACGTGAAAGGGTTTGTAGACTTCCCTGCGGCGATCTCTTAAGACAGATTTGACTGCATTGTGATAGTAATATATTTTTCTAAACGGTTGAAATCGACACCAAAACTGGATTTGATTAAACAAATAAAAATGTTATGTTAGCAATATGAAATATTGTGGAAGCGATACGGAGAACTACGACTCCCGATAACACAAACATCAAACAAGACGTCAAAGTAACTGGAGATAATTCTTATCTGAGGTATAAACCATCACTTCCAAGGCAAGGGGTAATGTATAACAGTTTAGTACGTGCAGCAAACAGATGGAAGAAATATTGGGGGGTACTATACTCGGGCGATGTGTATAAACTTAATGCGGTTCCATTGTTTCTGTGAAGATTCCATGGCAACGAAAACGTAAAATAATTTTTGGTTGTGTAAAAAGAACTTCTCAAAATCCAAACTTACCAACCTGAAGAAACTGTTTAGAAATAAAGTAATAATACAGTGTCACATACGGAATATACGTTTCTGATGGTGTGCAACGCAGTTCCATTCCAACATAGTTCCAAGATGTGTGGAAATTGCATGGCGTGCGGTAATGCATTGACTTTTGTTGTCTTAAGCATCCATTAATAGCAAAATCTTGGAGAATATTGTTTAACCAATCAGTGTGTTGCAAAAATGCATTTGGATCCTTAAATATCTAAGTATCTTAGTAAAGATTCGCATGAAAATCCTTTTATTTAGAAGCACAAACACCTGTGCGCTTTCACGGTACCTCGACCCATGTAAGGTACCTGTGTATCACATCGAGTAATTGTTATCAAGGATGATGCAAGCGACGAATGATTTCATTAGAACTTACAAACATGTATAAACAAAATTGTAAGCATGTTTGTGAATCTTAACAATATTTAAATATGAAAACAAATCAATAAATAGATCCAAGCAAAAACAAACTCACTTATTAGTAAAATAATGCATATCAATGGAAATGTAAACATGATAAATTGTCTCCATATTGACCTAAATGGCTTTTTTTCATGAGAAAAGAAAATAAGCCTTTTTTTCTGCTAATATTAGATACTTCAAACAGACATTCGAACCTAAGACTAACATGTAGCTATTTCCGTATTCAATCTCCTGCTCATTTCTCTTGGTAGATTTATGGGACAGTTAACGTCATGACTCTACCGCAAGACCGGATGTCGATCTACCAAGCCGGATACCTTACAGAAAAAGGAAATTAGTTCAAATTCTTCACTGAATTAATTCTAGACCTACTGCCACCTCCTACAACTAATATATATAACTGTAGGTAGTATTACATAAGTAACTCCCACCGTATAATCACGAATTTAGAATAGACTTACCCCAACTTCCTGCCACCTCTATCATCTCGAACTTTAGATGGATTCACCCCAACCTCCCTCCACCGTATAATCACGAACTTTAGAATGGACTTACATCAACTTCCTGCCACCCCTATAATCACGAACTTTAGAATAGACTTACCCAAACTTCCCGCCATCCCTTTAATCTCGAACTTTAGAATGGACTTACCCCAACTTCCCGCCACCCCTATAATCTCGAATTTTAGAATGGACTTACCCCAACTTCCCGCCACCCCTATAATCTCGAACTTTAGAATGGACTTACCCCAACTTCCCGCCACCCCTTTAATCTCGAACTTTAGAATGGACTTACCCCAACTTCCCGCCACCCCTATAATCTCGAACTTTAGAATGGACTTACCCCAACTTCCCGCCACCCCTTTAATCTCGAACTTTAGAATGGACTTACCCCAACTTCCCGCCACCCCTATAATCTCGAACTTTAGAATGGACTTACCCCAACTTCCCGCCACCCCTATAATCTCGAACTTTAGAATGGACTTACCCCAACTTCCCGCCACCCCTATAATCTCGAACATGGGGATGGACTTATCCCAAACTTTCGCTTCCTCAAGTTCCCCAATTTTAGGGCGCAATTACCTGCCGTCCCACCCTCCATTCACCCATCCATCCATTCTTTAATAATAATCCAAAACTTCAAGGAACACCACTTTCCGTCCCACCACCCTCTTTAATTCGAAATTTTCCACGACGACGAACATACTACAATGTATATACAACATGGATCCGGCACGGACCTGTCGGAACCACAAAAGGTAGGAGTTGGCAGGCACCTTCCTCGTGTCTCGCGTATACAACTACCTCAATGTAACACAACCTTGAAACGTATACATGTCTTTGAGTTAAAGCCAGTTAGGTAATTCATGTACATGCTCATCCACACGGGAAACGACGCCACAGACGCTATGAACGACTGACACGAGGCCACTTTGGCACCCACTTCTACGGCAGCCCGTCTGGATTAATGAAACTAGCTTGTTAAGCTAACATACCTGATCTCTTTTTCATAACATCTTTATCAATATTTGATTATATGAACAGTAGAAAATGATACCGACCGAAAAAAAGTGATGTTTACGTTAATAAACAATATGAAATATGAAATTGTACGAAGGAAAGCAGTACTGCATTTGGTAGAGAAAATTGTGGCGTTTCAATCGAATGACATCATAAGGTGAATATTTACCAGCTGCTTCTAAAATAGTAACAATGAGTTAATTTACAAATCACCGACCTCTACGTGATTATGATCTAACCAATGAAGATGTAGGACAAATGAGTGCAATTTTCATTTTTAACGATGTTCTCATGCAATCGATAACCATGCGGTTAATCCATTTCCATCAGTTATATTAATGACTATGTATTCCAATTATTCTTTGACATTCCATACTATTGCTAGTATACCAAGTATAGATTAGTGCGCGGGCTGGGGTATCGGGGTCACCTCCCGTGCAATTATATTCTTCAACTGGAATATTAACAACTCTCTACTTTCTCATTCATTGCTACTTGTACATTTATAAAGTATTGTAGCATGAATAACTTGTCCAGTGACAGGAACTATTTTGAAATTAGATATAACAGTTCGGGGCTCCATTACTTGAAACAATGACATTTTTTTTTATTGTATTTTCATTGGGTATAACACTAAACATTCCGTGTGCAAATGCTATGGAATCTCTAGTTAGTTCCACCCCCTCCAAACCCCTATGCCTGAGTCTAAGCTAAGTGAGAGCTCCCTACAGACCCCCTGTATTATCTCCTATATGTCCATGTTTTACGCTGACTGCTGTTGCAGATACAGCGGCTGATATACCGGTAGCTGTCAAAACAAGCCGACGATCAGTCAGTCGTCACAATCAGCTGTTACATGTCCCAGATCTGTATCAGACAGTGTAGACTTGTACATGCCCCTACAGCCGAGGAATATGTATGAAAAATAATGTATTAAAATGCATGTATCTTCGAAAGGGATCCGTAGAATTTAATTCTACAAAGCCAATTAGTGAAATAGTGGATAGTATCCAGCTTTATAACGATGTTTTGCTATCAAAATTCCACCAGTCAAACAATGGAAGATATCGCCAAACGCCAAAGCATCATTGTAAACGTCTAGAAATACGACAATAAATCACCGCCATTTTCTTTAAGCATTTAAAGAGTGGACATTAACAACGTCTTCGTTCAAATATTGATATAAATACTAAAACAGTTTTTCACACAATCATTACAACTTCATTTTATTTCACTACAATAAATGGCCGTATGGTCTGATCTTCATTATTGTGAGTGCTGCTGATGATACACTGTATCTCGCGAGACAAAAGCTTGGACAAGGCTACATGTAAATGCAGAAGAGACGTACTACTTAATGGTCGGTAATAAATTGCGGATGGAGACATTGGTAAACACATCAAGGCTTCCTCTCTCATCATAAAGCAATTTAATGTCAATCTGCAATAATGCTTTAATGCTTTTGAAAGAGCATGGTGAAGATTGACAAATTAATTGCCCAAATTTTGTATACAACACCCTATAACTCCCTATAACAGTCTGGTCAAATGGTCAAGGAAATTAACATATCTATGGTATTTGATATGTGGATTCCTTACCATCGATTCCATCACACAACTTGTAGTAAGGGAACATCGATGTTTGGTTTCCTGACTTTAATTAATACGTTTAACGGTGGCGAGTTACTGCCACTGATTAGTTGATTTCTTATCGATTCCAATACTGTAATTTTTCTCGAAAACAAGTTATAATAAGCTGTCTTATTATTAATTATTAAGGGTGACATGATTGTTTGACTTCCCGAAATAAAATATATTCTCGAGGGTGAAGCACTCCTGCATCATGATTGATCGAGGGAAATAAAAACATATCTTATGAGAACAAAAAACAACAATAATACAAAAACAAAGGTTACGTGAATATATTAGACTCGCAACAATATTTTTTTGTTTAGAACATATTGGACGTTAGATAATTATAAGTACCAAAGAGACTCCGTCACGAAACTCGATCGCTTGAAGCAGAGACGTATATAACACAAAAAGGTGATACGATATTTTGTCTTAAAAAATATCTGATTTGTTTATTACATAAATCAAATGGATTATAATGATAAGAAAAGTTTTTGGAAAAAAATAAATGATAAATTATTTTTGAAAAGAAAACCATTCTTTGTAAGACGTTGGCGAGAAATAATAAAGATGAAATGAACATCATATTACCAATAAAAGTATTCTGCGTTTAAAAACACCACGCAGGGCTAGACCGGGATTCGAACACTGGACTGTCTGTCTAACTGATTCAGCTACCCGGTCAACAGAAGTGCCCTGGTCAAAAAAGGTAACATTTTATGATGATGGTAATATGTTTAAAAACGGAGGTGTATCTACAGAACAAGTATTCTTATTACACCTTTATCTCCTTCACCTCATGACTTTAACAAAAGATTATCGATTTTCATATTCTTGGAAAAGTCAAAATGATTTGCCCATCAATACGTATACATAAAGGCGCTGTAACGGTCTGATACTGGCAGTATAGGCATACTTGTGCATACAAAAGATAATGACCAATGTTTGATAGTTTCCGTTCTATCTGAACCGAATTTCAACCAATCGAACACTTAATCACCATTCAGTTTACAATGTTTTAATTAAATAACGCAATACGAGTTCAAACTACTTGTACCCAGATTGGTTCCTTAAACACATCTTAACGGCCTTGCCGAAAATCATCTGCCATTTACTTTAAACTCTAGCCATACCACCGTGTACTGATATCAGTTTCTGTGATCAGGCTAGTCAGGTGTGTAGAGCGTCTTGCGGAGCGAGATTTAGTATTTTCCAACTAGCTATTAACAGAGAGTGCCTTAAGATATCGAATATATTCACTGTACCACCCGCTTCCGGCAGAAAATCAGATGGACTCTTATATGTTTAACAGATGTTTATGTTCCCAGCGCTCTGTTTATATATATAGTTTATTCGAGTTTTACTTGATAATTGATAACTTAATTCCTGACAAAGATTGGGGTACATAGGCCGCGTGCACGATGCATTTATTGTAAACACGACACGTGTATTGTAAACCCACGTATATAAACGCGACACGTGTAAAAACGGCACATGTATTGTAAAGGACTTACACAACTAAATCAGTTAATCAACAAGTGTTTCATACGTTTGTAGTTCCTATCTAAAATAGGTTCCGGCTAATTACAGGGCCACTGAAAAAGTTTAATAAGGAACTGATGACAGATTTGTAGATAAATGAAATGTTCAGGTATTTAACTTTTGCAAAAAAGTATATTTTTGATATATTTCCATGTCTGTGTGTGGATTTGCAAAGGGGCAAAATGTCTGGGGGCGTTTCTGTTTGGGTCAATGGTTTTGCAAGTAAACTTCCGGTTGTCAATTTCTTGACGCTGTGGCACTCCAATATGCCACTATACCTACCAAAAAAGGCATTTTATAGCCTGTGCAAGGAGTGTATTTATGAATCTTTAGACAGTTTTCACTGGTTTTGAACTTCAAATATTAAAGTTATTAGCTAAAATGTTTGGTAATAACATAAAGTAAATGATTTAGTTGTGCCAGTCCTAAACCCACGTACTACAAACGCGACACGTGTAAAAACGGCACGTGTATATATTACTTTAACACGTGTACTGTAAAGACAGCACGTGTATACTTCAAAAACTCCACATGCATGGAAGAATGGAAATATACGTATATTTGACGGGAAAGAATAATATGCCAAGTCCTGGTTACCTTGCTAAGAAATAAACAACAAAATAACATTTGTGCAACAAAACTGAGCATATTCTATTAACACGTACAGCACACCTAATATGTATGACCTACTTATAAACAGATGGAGAACACGTGCTGAGGAGCACGTGCTAAATATGTACCACGAGAGGACGTGTACCCCGCGTGAGGTGGTTATTGCAACTGGTAGGAATAATCATAAAACAGTGAGCGTCGTACTTAAGTACCTAGCAACAGGTCAAACACGTGCATTGCTATATCCTCTGTATGAGATCTAACTAGCATTCTATATGTCGCCATTGAACACATCAACATTGATATATCGACAGAGAACAAGCCAGCAATTCATGTCCCCTACAACAACACATTGTCTAGTAATGTTACAGTACATGTCCCCTACAACAACACATTGTCTAGTAATGTTACAGTACCTGTCCCCTACAACAACACATTGTTTAGTAATGTTACAGTACATGTCCCCTACAACAACACATTGTCAGGTAATGTTACAGAACATGTCCCCTACAACAACACATTGTCTAGTAATGTTACAATACCTGTCCCCTACAACAACACATTATCTAGTAATTTTACAGTACCTGTCCCCTACAACAACCCATTGTCAGGTAATGTTACAGAACATTTCCCCTACAACAACACATTGTCTAGTAATGTTACAGTACATGTCCCCTACAACACATTGTCAGGTAATGTTACAGTACCTGTCCCCTACAACAACACATTGTTTAGTAATGTTACAGTACCTGTCCCCTACAACAACACATTGTCTAGTAATGTTACAGTGCATGTCCCCTACAACAACACATTATCTAGTAATGTTACAGTACCTGTTCCCTACAACAACACATTGTCAGGTAATGTTACAGTACATGTCCCCCCTACAACACATTGTCAGGTAATGTTACAGTTTCTGTCCCCTACAACAACACATTGTTTAGTAATGTTACAGTACATGTCCCCTACCACAACACATTGTCTAGTAATGTTATAGTACATGTCCCCCCCCACAACACATTGTCTAGTAATGTTATAGTACATGTCCCCCCCCCCAACACATTGTCTAGTAATGTTATAGTACATGTCCCCCCCCACAACACATTGTCTAGTAATGTTATAGTACATGTCCCCCCCCCCAACACATTGTCTAGTAATGTTATAGTACATGTCCCCCCCCCCAACACATTGTCTAGTAATGTTATAGTACATGTCCCCCCCCACAACACATTGTCTAGTAATGTTATAGTACATGTCCCCCACAAGAACACATTGTCTAGTAATGTTACAGTACATGCCCCCTACAATAACACATTGTCAAGTAATGTTACAGTACCTGTCCCCTACAACAACACCTTGTTTAGTAATGTTACAGTACATGTCCCCTACAACAACACATTATCTAGAAATGATACAATACATGTCCTCTACAACAACACATTGTCTAGTAATGTTACACTACCTGTCCCCTACAACAACACATTGTTTAGTAATGTTACAGTACCTGTCCCCTACTACAACACATTGTCAGGTAATGTTACAGTACATGTCCACCCTACAACACATTGTCAGGTAATGTTACAGTACCTGTCCCCTACAACAACACATTGTTTAGTAATGTTACAGTACCTGTCCCCTACTACAACACATTGTCAGGTAATGTTACAGTTTCTGTCCCCTACAACAACACATTATTTAGTAATGTTACAGTACATGTCCCCTACAACAACACATTATCTAGTAATTTTACAGTACCTGTCCCCTACAACAACACATTGTCAGGCAATGTTACAGTACATGTCCCCCCTACAACACATTGTCTAATAATGTTACAGAACATGTCCCCTACAACAACACATTATCTAGTAATGATACAGTACATGTCCTCTACAACAACACATTGTCTAGTAATGATACAGTACATGTCCCCTACAACAACACATGATCTAGTAATGTTATAGTACATGTCCCCTACAACAACACATTGTCTAGTAATGTTATAGTACATGTCCCCCACCACAACACATTGTCGAGTAATGTTATAGTACATGTCCACCACCACAACACATTGTCTAGTAATGTTATAGTACATGTCCCCCACCACAACACATTGTCTAGTAATGTTACAGTACCTGTCCCCTACAACAACACATTGTCTAGTAATGTTACAGAACATGTCCCCTACAATAACACATTGTCAAGTAATGTTACAGCACCTGTCCCCTACCACAACACATTGTCTAGTAATGTTACAGTACATGTCCTCTACAATAACACATTGTCTAGTAATTTTACAGTACATGTCCCCTACAACAACACATTGCCTAGTAACGGTACAATACATGTCCCCTACCACAACACATTGCCTAGTAATGATACAGTACATGTCCCCTACAACAACACATTGTCTAGTAATGTTACAGTACATGCCCCCTACAACAACACATTGTCAGGTAATGTTATAGTACATGTCCCCTACAACAACACATTGTCTAGTAATGTTACAGTACATGTCCCCTACAACAACACATTGTCTAGTAATGTTACAGTACCTGTCCCCTACAACAACACATTGTCAGGTAATTTTACAGTACATGTCCCCTACAATAACACATTGTCTAGTAATGTTACAGTACATGTCCCATACCACAACACATTGTCTAGTAATGTTACAGTACATGCCCCCTACAACAACACATTGTCAGGTAATGTTACAGTTTCTGTACCCTACAACAACACATTGTTTAGTAATGTTACAGTACATGTCCCATACCACAACACATTGTCTAGTAATGATACAGTACATGTCCCCTACAACAGCACATTGTCTAGTAATGTTATACTACTTGTCCCCCACCACAACACATTGTCTAGTAATGATACAGTACATGTCCCCTACAACAGCACATTGTCTAGTAATGTTATACTACTTGTCCCCCACCACAACACATTGTCTAGTAATGTTACAGAACATGTCCCCTACAACAACACATTATCTAGTAAGGTTACAGTACATGTCCCCTACAACACCACATTGTCTAGTAATGTTACAGTACATGGCCCCTGCCACAACACATTGTCTAGTAATGATATAATACATGGGGAAAAGGCTACAACTAGTAATGATACAGTACATGTCCCCTACAACACCACATTGTCTAGTAATGTTACAGAACATGTCCCCTACAACAACACATTATCTAGTAATGTTACAGTACATGCCCCCTACAACAACACATTGTCAGGTAATTTTACAGTACATGTCCCCTACCACAACCCATTGTCTAGTAATTTTACAGTACATGTCCCCTACAACAACACATTATCTAGTAATGATACAGTACATGTCCCCTACAACACCACATTGTCTAGTAATGTTACAGTACATGGCCCCTGCCACAACACATTGTCTAGTAATGTTATAGTACATGTCCCCTACCACAACACATTGTCTAGTAATGATATAATACATGGGGAAAAGGCTACAACATATTGTAGAGTATACTTTGTGTCAAATGCCTTGCCGAAAATATTTTTGCAATAAAATATTTTGTTAAACTATTAAACCAGACAATTGTTGTCCTCTGCCTGGCCACATTGTCTAGTGATCATTCAATACATCTCCTTTTTTTCCAATATCTTTGTCTATCCACGGTGCCTCTGGTCTGTCCATGACACAATACATCTCCTCTACCCCGGGAAAGTGTCTAGCCATGATATAATACACACTGTTCAGTCTTAATAAACTTATCTATAATATTTCATGATTGAACCGTTGAGAAGAGATGTACCGCCTAGCATTGAACAATGAAAGTTTATTTGCTGATGACTGGTGAAACAGACTTCAGACGTGATATCGCCATATACGAAGAGTTGTAGAAAACACTGACCAGCTCAGAACTAATAAATCGGACATACGACCTTTGTTCTTTTCTTTTCCATTACTTTATTTTCGGGACCGAGAGCTCTACGCCTCAAACGGTGAAGTTGTCTATACAGGTGATTCGATATATAGGATACTGTCAAAATCTCCGAGTTACTGTTCCGAATTATTAACTAGTGACCCGTTGCTGTGACCTTGACCTTGTGCCGGGTAATAATCATGAAAAGTGTTTCGGGTACGTTCTATAGTTGTGATCAATCCATGCATCTATTAAAGGGAAAGCCATTCAGAGTTGATGGCATGCAAAATAATTGCAATGATTTTACTATTGACCCGTAGCTGTGACCTTGACGTTGTGCCGGGGAACAAACTTGAGAGACGCTCCTAATTAGTTATCTTGTCGTGATGAATTTATATTCCTTGTTTTAAGAGATAACCATTCATAATTGACGGTCTGAACAAGAATTGCAATGATTTTACCTATTGCAGCGACCTTGACATTGAGTGACCTTGCATCTCGTGATACATTGCCTAGGCATGATACTATCAGAAGTCATGACCGGGAAAAGAATATTGGACGAACGGTAGACGGACAGAATGATACGGCACGAACCTATAGTACTGCCTGTCCAAATACACGTAACTTACATAAAACAATGCCCAACAGTACTATATATACAATACTGTTTGAATTTGTATTGAAATCGGATGTCTACCGCTTTCTCCAATTTGCCCGAGATATGTGTTTTAAGGCTGTGACCTTGACCTCATTCCCACTCACGTGAATCCGATAAACCTCGGCTATCAGCATACTGTGGTATCAAGGGACACCTACAGGAGTAATGATTGCCAGGGAAAGTAAATGTATTGTGAATACAAAACCTACTTGAAAAGTAAACGCGATTACAAAACGTTCAAGGTTGACTAAGTAATGCGAACTCTTGATAACACAAGCCGAAACGTAAGGTCAAAGAGTACATTGGCAAGGGAGAGTTTTCGATGTAAACACGTTTTATGTATTTTAAAGGAGACGATTGACAGGTAACATAGACAGAGCGATGATATGTCTGTTTCCGAAAAACAAATAAGATCTGTCAGATACAGAGATATAATGAACACGATTCAGTATGCGTTGTGGCTATGTTTTTATGCAACAAGTTTGACACTGCCGTCTTTCAAGCACAAGTACGTAATTCGTAGAAAAACAAATCTATATACAAAGACACCAACTTTCATCAAATGTGGTTGGTCATAGATAACATATATATTTTATACTATCAAGTCTACCGTAAAAACTAAACTGTGTTTGTTTTACCAGCTGTAATCTTAAACTTCTACTGTTTGTCTTACTGAAATCTAACACTGACACTGTTTGTTACGTTGAAGCCTTTAACTGCTTCTGTTTGTCAAACTGAAATCTAACACTGCTACTGCTTGTCACGTTGAAGCCTTTAACTTTTTCTATTTGTCCAAATGAAATCTAGCACCGCCACCTTTTGCCATGTTGAAGCCTTTAACTGTTTCTATTTGTCCAATTGAACATTTACACTACCTTTGTTTGTCACGTTGAAGCCTCTACTCTAATTGCTTCTGTTTGTCCAACTGAAATCTAACACTGTCCCTGTTTGTCACGTTGAAGCCTTTAACTGTTTCTATTTGTCCAATTGAACATTTACACTACCTTTGTTTGTCACGTTGAAGCCTCTACTCTAATTGCTTCAGTTTGTCCAACTGAAATCTAACACTGTCACTGTTTGTCACGTTGAAGCCTTTAACTGTTTCTATTTGTACAACTGAAATCTAGCACTGCCACTTTTTGTCACGTTGAAGCATTTAAATCTTTCTATTTATTCAACTGAAATCTAGCACCGCCACTGTTTGTCACGCTGAAGCCTTTAACTGCTCTTGTTTGTTCAACTGAAATCTAACACTGCCACTGATTGTCACGTTGAAGCCTTTACCTGCTTCTGTTTGTTAAACTGAAATCTAGCCCCGCCACTGTTTGTCACGTTAAAGCTTTTACCTGCTTCTGTTTGTTAATCTGAAATCTAGCACCGCCACTGTTTGTCACGTTGAAGCCTTTAACTGCTTTTGTTTTTCCAACTGAAATCTAACACTGCCACTGTTTGTCACGTTGAAGCCTTTCCCTGCTTCTGTTTGTTAAACTGAAATCTAGCACCGCCACTGTTTTTCACGTTGAAGCCTTTAACTGCTTCTGTTTGTACAACTGAAATCTAGCACCGCCACTGTTTGTCACGTTGAAGCCTTTACCTGCTTCTGTTTGTTAAACTGAAATCTAGCACCGCCACTGTTTTTCACGTTGAAGCCTTTAACTGCTTCTGTTTGTTCAACTGAAATCTAGCACCGCCACTGTTTGTCACGTTGAAGCCTTTAACTGCTTCTGTTTTTCCAATTGAAAACTAACACTGTAACGTTTTGTCTAGTTGAAACATTATAGTGTCATTGTTTGCCGAAGTAAACTTTTGTAGAATCATTGTTTGCCAAATTAAAACTTTAATATGAAATAGGTGCTACCTAGAGGCGAACGCTTAATAAAATTAAACTGTATACATTTTAATTCATTGAA
The DNA here is from genome assembly GCF_002113885.1 of Mizuhopecten yessoensis. NCBI lineage: Eukaryota > Metazoa > Mollusca > Bivalvia > Pectinida > Pectinidae > Mizuhopecten > Mizuhopecten yessoensis. The sequence goes on along the minus strand of NW_018408891.1, from coordinate 308,132 downwards.
TAAAATAGGGTAACCACTTGATAATAGTTTAAGAGCAAGCATTAATATTTAAGACGATATCGCATCGCACACCGAGGTTCAATTTTGTATTGAAAGCCGCTGGTACATTATATGATTTAATGGAATACACGTGTACATGTATCCCTATGCAATGTAGCATGGCCCTTACTTGTCACGGTATAATACGGTTTATAATGCTAAAGAGGACGGAAGCCGATTTAATTATGTATACCAATGTAACAGGAGAGGAAAGTGCACGGTCAGACCGGGGTTCGAACCCGGGACCCCCCGAACTCTAGACGGACGCACTACCAATTGAGCTATCTGGTCGCCGGCAATTGACCCAGTCAAGTTCCGCTACACCAATTTAAATCGTTACTATCTCTTTCCACGTGGAGCCTTTTTCATTTTTATTCTTAATCATCAAATGACAACATAATAAAGCAAAGTTGCAGAATCAAAAATGAAAAATGAAAATGCAGAAATTGGATAATTACATTCAGCAAATTTTAATGTAAAATGTAGACCTCCTTCACGATGATGTGATACACATACATATGTATCTTGTTCAAAGCATTGCACAGAACCTTATGTTATGGTTCCATTATTAAGAGTTATCGAATATTGGTATTAACAAGAAAGTGTTTATTCATTATTTTGTGAATATTTCAGAAAAAAACAACGGGTCCCTGTTTTAGCCAAAACTTTCACTGACGCATAAGTACGTTGACGACTTAATACGAATGACGTCATCACTATATGAGCATTGCAATGCGCAACTTCCATTATTTGAGTCGATTGTTGTGATGACATGTTGGTATTTACAACCCTGTTCGCCAGGAATTAAAAGGATATGCATGCATGTGAATATTGTATTTGGTAAATGAAGTTTATTTTACCAAGTTGTCCGATATTCTGGGATGTACGAAATATCGTTTAGGACAGTACATGTATGGATACGATATAGGTCAATTTGACTTTTCATGATAATCCCTTGATTGCAAGTCCGAACCCGAGTTTGTAGACTCAACGAAATTGGAAAACAAAAAAATAAATTAAAAGCTTCAACCCTTCTCCTGACATATACATATGTACATGTATTTTGCGTAATATTATTCTTTTACATGGACTCAAAACCGCATTTCTGTGTTTGTCTATGATAATGGTGTAATTGATCGGCTCATACTGTATTTGATTAAAATCTCAATTATTGTAAACTTTCCTATTTGACTGTGTAAAATAAACTATATGTATTTCGTAATATTATGTAACTATACGCATCGTGTAGCCTACAACAGAATCACAAAAAACAAAGATGCCTGACATATATTCTTTATAACATGTACCGTCTTGCTTATCATCAGTATAACATATAGAATACATAATGACTGATGACGTTGTACGCAGGTTTTATCTGTTGGTTTGGTCTCGATAGCTAGACATGGGCGTTATGTCAAAGAAATCATTAAAATTGAAAAATAAAAGAAACGTTATCTGAGAACGTTTGTTTCTTTATTGAAATAGACTAAATTTATTGGAAATTGTTCTACATCAGGTGGATCCGAAATGGCGACTTCAAACACGGAATTTGTGCACACGCGATTTCCCAAATTACGCAAGTGAATCGATTTGCTAGCTCTTCATGGTAGATTTTGACTGGGGTTTCTTTTACGTGTACGTGTTACCTATGAAGCTCACGCAAAAGCGTTCGCCATAATAAAGCTGTTTGTCTATTTGTAAAACCTCAATGCCACGTTGTCTAGTTGATACTACATATCGTCATCGCTTGTTCGATTAAAACAGTATACTGCCACTGTTTGTCCTGATGGAAACTGTGTACTGCCGTATGCTATGTAGCTAAATGGTGGCGTTGCAGGATAGGAGTTTAGTAAGATATGAAACAAGAAGAGTATAGGCATTATAAATGAAAACATGAAGTGACATTCAAAAAGCGATATTGAGAGCTTTTAATTAACTTGTATCAACGAAAGAAAGATAAAATATACCTATTATTTAATTCGCAAATATTACCTTCCCTGGAGAACAACTTGGTCCCAAGATATCATTTTTATCAATACACGTTCTGGCGAAATAGTACCATGGAAAAACATCAAAGAGAACAAATGAAAACATCGTCTATGTACCTCCATACAAAATATATACACGGCCTTTACTCTTCGACAAATAGTTTCTATTTGAAGCAATATGTATATCCACACAACTGATACATATCTTCTATCCACACTTGGTGTATACATGTACGTGTATCTTCTTCCATCCTTGGCAAAGGTAATACAACCATGCAGAGCATCAAATATTTTGTTAGCTACACAAGGAGTGCGAAATTAACGTCCTTGCAACCTCTAAGGGCACGTGAAGTAAACAAAGAGAATGAAAAGGAGAGACAAAGGAATCCCAACTGTTGATATGGGGATAGAAGACCAATTTTAGTTTCTTCTATGTCGCCTTAGCAGAATACACGACAGAAAACCCCGAATGCTACAGGTGAACCCACTTTAGTCGCTTCTTACGATACACATGCATGGTTTCTTCAATGTCCCCTGAACAAAAGGCAGGGAAAAACAACCTCTGAACTACCTCGAAGGTACGACATTAGTTGGTTTGGACATGGCCCCATATAGGCCTCGAATCCGCGACAAAGTGGTGGCGGGCTTGTGGTAGCAGAATGCCAGACGCCTAAACCACTTGGCCACCGCGACACCAACGATTAGTCGCCTTTTATGGTCATCAAATGGTATACTGTTAGTTCTTTCCTTTCTTGAATCTCCACATGGTTGTACTTGTGGCAGTTGCAAGCGAATACATTTGAAAATATGTGTTCTATTAGAAAAAATATCCTGTGATATCCTCAATGCAAATACAGATAACACTATACAAGATTTATATCACTATGACATATATATGTAGTAACATTGTAATAATGTAGATTACTTACTTACTTCGGCTGAGTACACATCTTATATAGATGTGTTTTATGTGTGAGGGTGTGTGTGACATGTAGGCATGTGGGTATGCAAGTATGTATAAGCTTGAGTAGATGTTTACATATTTAATTTTTATACATTACCCGAAGTAATCATTCTACTCTCTGAATATTGTTTAATACTACCATCAATGCTTTCATGTTAAAATCTATTTCTCTTTATACATATACATTATTATCTATGATATCTATTATTTACTTTATTCAAAGTGACTTGTATATATGGGGTACCTGTTGGAGAGCACTTATATAGGCTTGCCTGTTGTCCAATTCATTTGTTTTTTAAACAATAATTTTGTTCAAATGAAATACAAGATTTTTTGCACATAGAAAAGTTGTGGTCACCAGGACGTATCCGGGAGACGGGAGGCATTTTTAGCGTGCGAAATGTTATTACCGTCGAATGTGATCGTTTGTTAAAGTGACCAATCATATTGGTTGTTTTTTCACAGGTAGAGCGCAATACCAGCGGGACAAACACAATGACAATGACCATTTGTTATTCTCATACACAATAAAGTGTGGAGAAATGTACACATACAAATGTTTGGTTATCAATTATTGACATGGCTTAGCAGGATTGACGTTAATGAATTATCGAGTTAATTTCAAAAATATGTTTCGCTTATGATATCAATTTATTGTTACAAAAATCAAATAAAACATTATGATACGTTTGGTGTAGCGAACTGATATCGGACAAATGCTTTCTTCTACTGGTCAGCAATAATTAGTATATGGTCTTGTTTGTGTGGTTCGTTTTTTAAATGTTTTTTACATCTGCATCACCACCGAGTAATTGGTTATCCAGCAGACGACATATTCACCGCAATATTATACAAATGTATCTGATACGTGTGTTCCGCCACCGTACCAAAATATCCGAAACCTGTTGCAGCTTCTAATTGCATTCATACGTATATCCTATTTTACCATGTGTATTTAATGCTTATATACATATATTTTTTACAGAACGAAAACAGACTGCTTGTCTGTGGAGAGAACATACAGAAGTGTATAGGCCCTATAATATTTACAGTGCACGTAATTACTTTTAGAGGGTATTACATTAATGCTTCGATACGTCAATATGCCAGTATCTGTGCACTGTATCCAAACAGTGGTGTATACATTCTAAATTGTATCGTGTCATCCTGACAGGTCCTGTTTCCTCTCGTGTCGAGCGGCCGTGGCATCTGCCTTTGGCGAGTCAGTTCCAGATTTACCAATATTACTTGCTGGTTCATGCTACATGTAGCTATTTGTAGACGTCCGGAATTCATCGTTGTTTGCATAAAAACCGATCAATCCCCATGCACTTTGCATGGCATTTCTATTTGGAGTTCTGCATTTGATTTGTTAGAGAAATGAATCTTGGAAGTTTAAGTGATAAATGATTAATCGTAAACGGAAGACGAGGTTATTTAATAGTTAACACCTTATTTTAACAGGCGTTTTACTCTGAATTTAAATTGAAGGAACTTCATTAACGTATAGGGACACTTTATTGACATTCAAATGCAGTAAAGCACCCACATAAAATACGCTTAGATCCGTTTGATAGCTCGCTTGAAGGTCATTCCCTCCTGTATAAATCTCTCGGTATATTGCTGGATCCTACTGGTGACGACATCGCGGGGAATTAAAGCACGGTGATCAGTTCTTAATAAGTATCTAATATCGGAATTAAAACTAGAACATACGCATAGTTACATGTAACAAACATGTAATACATAGTATAAAGTTTAAGTATAGGCTTAAGGGATATAGCAAGTTTCTGGCTCCCCGAGATAAGGTATATTTCCCGAGACGAAGTTGTCGGACTATGGATTAATCGAGGGAGACTAGGAATTTGCTATTACCTTAATTATATCAATACAAAACACATAGCAAATATTAAAAAGCAATATTCCATTCGCATTGTCCAAAGGCGTATGGCTATTATCAACTATTTAAATATCGTCTGCGCTTTTGTCTCACGATCAAGAATAAATTTGCTCGGTAACTCAACTATTTCCATCAGGAAGTAGGTCTTCATGGTGTTTAAATTATCGGACTTAGCACTGATTGTCTCCTTGGACAAGAAAATCAGGGCAAAACAGCAGGAATTTAGTTGCTTAACAAGCTTTTCTTATACAGAAGAAAAAAATAGAGGCGCATTAAATATATTTAAGAAAAGAGGCTACATCTAAGCATATTTAACTTCTCATTAAATCCACACAAAATTTGTCGCCGACAATCGACACTTTCATCAACGGATTCCACAAGATAAACACTAATCAAACAATCAGTTTAAGACCAAGTGAAAAAAATCAAAACAACAGTGGCAGCAAACGTTTGTCCTTAAGAACAGAGAGTACCAAATGCTCTAGACGTCGCGACCGATCGGATATGGGTAAGCTAATAGACAGGTTAAACTAGAGCAAATATACCAATCTCTATCTAGAGTTGTCGTTCCTTACATATATACCAATCTCTATCTAGAGTTGTCGTTCCTTACATATATACCAATCTCTATCTAGAGTTGTAGTTCCTTACACTCACGATCAGTATTGGTGAGTGTAAGGAACGACAACTCTTGATAGAGATTGCAAATAGGCCTATAGCATTGTCTCATACCATGGACAGGTGTTACAACATTATTCCCTGTGTGATATAGCCTTGTCTCATCGTCAACAATGCAATAACGTTACCCCAACAATATTTTCATCTCATAGCGTCAACAATGTATTGACGTCACGCCTTTGAACTGCTTTCAGTTATACACAAAATATGGATACCAACTGGTCAAGGGCAAATTCAACGAAGCTATTGCCTTTATCCCCATCATTTTTGCCGATGTATACCAATTAAAAACAATTCCATAATTATATTAAATTTTACCATTTTCAGATTATATTAATCTCAACAAAATTTCAATTTCAATTATATATTTAATATTAAGTTAAATCATGTATTTATCGTATATGCTTGTTCATTGAATAGGACCACAATCTGTCCAGGAAGGACCAATGATATTCAACATCAAAATTATGACGTCTATAATTGGGTCATGACTTTCATAGCCTGTATGAATGCCATCTGAATATGATAGGGCTATATAGTGGCAATTCCATACGATGGTTAATATATAAGAGAGAATATACGTCGCCATAATCACTAAAATAAAGACTTGTCAACTCATAAATATCTTAAAAAATATTCCTAAATAACGGTATTTAGTAGCACTTCTCTGCGTTACGGAAATACATACTCGAGTAATTGTGTAGATCATACGCCCAATCAACAATATGTCTATTTACAAAAAGACTGGTACATGTACATGTTTATAACACAACTTGACCTATGACCTTCAGACTGCACGGTCTACATACACCTGATTGAGTTATATAGTGTTGTATGTCACCACATGTTTTCTACTTACACTATGCAGTACACCGCATCATTACACGGGTCGTACTATTACATGCCCCTCCGGTATACCAGATAACGTTGAAGTGCATTACAGTATATGCTCGTTTATTCATATGACTCCGCACATGCCGAACAATGCCAGGATTGTCAAGTGCACGCGTGCACAGTGTTACAAAGATCCACAAAGTTTTGACCGGATGATCGGGTCATTACACAAATATACTATTGTTAAAATAAAAACACGATCACCTAATTTGTGTAATAATTTTTCTTAACATGTACATCGTGTTTTCTTGATGCCTAATGAGTTTTTGATTACATTGTGTATTTTTCAGGCTACATCTGCATGTTTGTGTTTTCTTATTGAAAATCAAGGAGAGGTAAACATGAACGTTCCACGTATATTCCTTTATCCTATTGTTGATACGTACATGTATGTGAAAATATTTTTTCTTGTATAAGATCATGCTGTTTAAAGTATTAAGAATTATCAAATATATAGGAAATTAATTTTTAAGCAACAAAAATAAAGTAACTTTTTAACAAACAGTTCATTTATATCGTCATGTGGCGTGGTGTTTTAACTAAGTTGTCCAGTATTCTTACAATTACTGTTACGTACATTTCAATCACCTTTATAAAGAAAAATCAATTACCATAATGATCGTACTTTACCCATGATTCATCTCTGTCGCTTAAAAGTACAAGTTGTTATATAACAATATTTCTTACCTCTGTATAGGCACCTTCTTTTCGTGAACGTAAGTGGCCCCCGCCTTTCCACTCTACTCAGAATGCTGTCTAAATCTATATGGTCGAAACGACTGCTACCATCCTCCTCCAAATCGGACATTTTACAAATGTCCTTCAGACTATAAAACAACACAGGCCGTGGGGACGGGATTACAGAGCCCGAAACTATCGTCTGCTATTAGCCGCCCTTTTTGCTACTCCATGTCTAATAGCCTCTCACGCGCGTGTCCTTGCCAGCTGATTCGTTTCGTATTTTTCTGTGTGCGTACGATACCGCTTGGCGTGAAGGTCAAACGGAATTGAGTACACAGCGTTGTGTAAATAGACGAGCATCGACAGTAATGAGTGATGCTTAACCCTTACGATTCCTGATAAACACTACCCATTGATATTGCTTCTCAAACAGACATCACTTCTTTATACAGAGTCGTCATAAATCCACTTGCTTGCGTCACAACAGAACTTTGAGAAAGAATAACGAGCAAACGAAATGGATTTGTCAGATAAATATACCTAAATGTAAACACAATATTGCTCCCACTTGTGTGTACATCCTTGGTAGAACTATAAACACCAATGGCCTGACTGTCTTCGGCACTAACAGAAATTGTCTGCTTACATTTTTTTGAAGTATGAGATCAAATCCGTGTTAGTTTTCTGTAATTAAACGTACGCACAGTTCAACCTTACAAGCGAAATGATATTACACAGAGTTCGTAATGATCTAAAGACATACAGGCTGATACACGGCACCACTGTGAGAAACCCGAACTAAGCGGCTAGTTGTACAGTGCTCGTTCGTCAGTTAACAACAAGTTTTGGAATAACAGGCTGGAACGAAATAGGGTTGTTGTTGGAGCATAGACGCACTTTGCCAACACCTTAACACGCGTCCATATCTGTACACATATATAACATCCTCGGCCTACACGAAATAAAGATTCCTCACCTCGGCGAGTCTGCCTCGCAGCTATACGATAGTACCATGGTACCATACAAATAGACGAAACAATTATTCTCCCGTCCCGATGGAGAATCCCGAGTGCCAAAACGATATCGTATATCAAAACCAAAACATATAACGATATTTTCCGTAGGAGATTTGAACTATCGACCAGAGCTTCCGACTCGTTCCGAGTGTATATAAATAGACAAGTATACCGTACCTGTCCAAATCGAACCCTTGATAAAGCAGAGTTAATCTTAGACCAGAAATTCAGATCTGCCTTGTGTCAATTAACAGTAATGTGTGGTTTCTTTTCTTGACAAAATATTGCATAATTCGAAAATCTTTAACACGAAAACACAAAAACTTGTATTTTTAGGTGTTAATTAAAACAATTTCATGTTGCATGTATAGCATGTTTGTGTTGTTTAAAGGAAAAACAATGATAATTTATACTGATTTTTTGTTAAGATTAAAGCATAATCAATACAACAAATATGACTGACGTCGCAGAAAACACTAGCTGCGATAAGGTAGATTTCTGACGATTTATATTTAAGTTTAAGTCAGAGTTACGAAGCGGTCCCATGCCTGCTAATGGAGCAAAATTAAAGGCTTCACTTTATAAGATTTTACGTAATTAATACTTCATATGTGTTGAACGTTATCAAATTAATTTTTGATTGTTGAAATAACGAACCTTTACCGTAATAAAATGAGTCTTTCACGAAATTAGCGAAATCCGTTTCGAAAAACAAGAAACGACACCCATGACAGATCACGCGAGACTATCGCTAAACGTGATCTCAATTCCCGTTTCTATATATGGCAGAACTTTTGCTCTGCGTAAAGGGGGAAGAAAAGGCTACAACATGACCAGCATACAGGCAAATGAAACAAATAGATAAAACAATCAAGGATGTCATAAAGGGAGAATATAATGTAACTATCACGCCGGATATGAAGAAAGGCACGTTTTTTGTGCCGCACATGTTCATGGTCATTGATTTCTAAGGCCAAATCCAGGACTACAAGACAAGAGGCAATACAACAGCTAAACGGAGTGGAGAATGTCAATTATTAAATTTAATTTACTGATGTTGAATGATGTAGAGTAATTGCTATGTGGTCGAATATTGATGATCATGTTGATTTTAAAACCTCAACAGAGCAGATCCTGAACTAAATAAATAAACAAATATATCACTTGTCATTTCAAATCAATGAATTATTTTCAAAAGATGAATGTCTTGCAGATGTGGTTAGCAGGTGGTAAAAGACAGGTATGTGCACGTGTTAAATGGAAAAAAAGTAGATTTCTACGTTAACTTTCCCATATTGGAAAAGAAAGAATATCTACCCAATTTTGATAAAACATTTGCTATATTTTCCAATATGAAAAAAAAAAAGTGAAAAGAAAAATTTGTATCAATATTTTCCGAAATAATACTTTATAATACAAATGTAGGTTTTTAAATAAGTATAAAGTCTACAAGTATGATTTTACTCTTTGTGTGTTTCTAGGTGTTTGCTCGTTTCAACCAATTTGCGTTTTGTGTGGGGATAGGAGCAACAAGAACAGCCATTGACAGACTTCGGAAAAATATTGATGATCAAGTCATTAAATGGAAAACAATAGTATGTGACTATCTGCTGCTACCTTCCGACACTTCAGCTACAGAAACTGTTTCGTTTGCTGATAGTGGCAGTGAAACAGTGTCATCCATTGACCATGATTCAACACCAACCCTATCACCCCAGGCAATGTCACCTATAAATCCTCAAGTACATGAAGGGCATCAAGTAGCATTTGATCGTGAAAGCATGTCTAGTAAATCGAAACACCAAGGTAAAATATAATCATGATATTTATTATTCATGAATACAGATTATCAAGCCAACATTATGCAGTTAATCTGTATGAGTACATGCATAATGTACAATTGAACACAATTTAGCTGAATCTACAATTGCACTTTTGCTTTTCAAGTGTTGAAATATGACTATCCATATCACCAATTACTATATTACCTGTACATGTATTAGTTGTACAGCAAAATGACAAAAAAAAACATTCAGTAATTCTGAATAAAAACAGATTAAACTAAGATTAGCTCAAAAGGTCCTGTTTTACTCATTACAATGCAAATTTTCTTTTCAAGAAAATAGCAGTGAAGTTCCACTGAAATATTGTGTAATTCAATTTTTCAATGTGTAACCTAAACTATACAGTGGTGTTTAATTTCAATATGTTCTGTTTTTACTTTTTGAAGAGAAATTCGGGTTTTCCTTGTGCTTCGACAATGTATACCAGAACGTTACAGTGAGACACCAGACTCGAGGCAAGAGAAATAAAATGTTTACTATGGTGCACTTGACAAACTCACAACGTTACATATGTCAGATGATACTCCTTCACCACAGGCCATGCTTGATATTCCCCCTGAGAAGTACATTCCGTCAGAAGCGAATGAGACAGACTTGAGTTCCGAGATGTCAACGATAGTAACGAGAATGTTGTGTGAAAATACTCCTGTGTTCCAAGACAAGAAGCATGAAGTAAACTGGCGCATTTATCACCCATACTCCTTAGAGTCGTCTTCAAAGAGTGTTGTGTGAAAATACTCCTGTGTTCCACGACAAGAAACATGAAGTAAACTGGCGCAACTATCACCCATACTCCTTAGAGTCGTCTTCAAAGAGTGTTGTGGTAGGTACAACAATATTTCATATTACTGGCAACTTCAAATTATCAACAGTAACTCATTTCTTTCACCTACAATTGTGCATACTTCAATATTGCAAGAAGACATGTATACCCGTACTTTATAAATTCAGTAAAGTATTTACTTTCCTCTAACAGGAATATATGTAAATATTGAAGCCTTGGACTGTTTATAAAGTATTATAATTTATGAAGTATGTTTTTTGGCTGTAAGAACAAGAACAAAGTAGATAACTAACACACAGAGAATTGTTATTCTGTGATAACTTGTATATTTTCTAGGTTTCAATAGGTATAATGGACAAAGATGAGAGCAATGTGTCATGGGATCTGTTTAATACCCGGCCGGGACAGCGGAGGCCGGGTATTAATATTAGTACTAAGAAAACACGAGCTTTCATCAGAATGAAACATTTGCGCGTAGCGTACAAGGTAATGTGTCCGCACAATGGCATTTGTGACGTCACACACACTGTACACGTGCCCATGTTTTGACATGAATGCTTGTGTTGCATTATTTCTTTACCACACACACAACTGTTTTTCATAAGCCTGATGTTTTTCATGCACAATCTTAAAAACACAAGTCACAACGTAACTTTGTGATACCTGGCCTGAAAATTGACTATAGTAACATTCACCAGGTAATACAACTAGCTGTTTCACTAAGGTACACCAGGTATGTAGTTGAAACTTATGTATTCGTATTGTAAGATGCATCAGGTGCACTCATGTACTTTAGTAAGATTCTATCACTGTAATAAGATTTGCCAATTATGTAATAAAGCTGACAGTGTTATAAAAGTGAGATTCACAAAGAATGTAATAAAACTGACATTACAACTGTAGTAAGATTCATAAGAAATATAATCTGTATTATAGGAGTTCAATTGGTGGGTAGTACATGTTTAAGAGGAGTATCGTTATCTATAGATAAGCACGTGGTTTAAACTGTCGTAAACCAATGTCTTGGGTATTGTCTTCAAAGTGTTCGATAGATTTTAACACATTCACGAAAATGTCAGAGACTGTATCACAAGGTCAGACGAAAAATAAGTTAACGTTATACACTGTCACAGACTGTAACCACAAGGTCAGACGACACATAAGTTAACGTTATACACTGTCAGAGACTGTAACCACATGGTTAGACGACAAATAAGTTAACGTTATACACTGTCAGAGATTGTATCCACAAGGTTAGCCGACACATAAGTTAACGTTATACACTGTCAGAGATTGTAACCACAAGGTCAGACGACACATAAGTTAACGTTATACACTGTCAGAGACTGTAACCACAAGGTCAGACGACACATAAGTTAACGTTATACACTGTCAGAGACTGTAACCACAAGGTCAGACGACACATAAGTTAACGTTATACACTGTCAGAGACTGTAACCACAAGGTCAGACGACACATAAGTTAACGTTATACACTGTCAGAGACTGTAACCACAAGGTCAGACGACACATAAGTTAACGTTATACACTGTCAGAGACTGTAACCACAAGGTCAGACGACACATAAGTTAACGTTATACACTGTCAGAGACTGTAACCACAAGGTCAGACGACACATAAGTTAACGTTATACACTGTCAGAGACTGTAACCACAAGGTCAGACGACACATAAGTTAACGTTATACACTGTCAGAGACTGTAACCACAAGGTCAGACGACACATAAGTTAACGTTATACACTGTCAGAGACTGTAACCACAAGGTCAGACGACACATAAGTTAACGTTATACACTGTCAGAGACTGTAACCACAAGGTCAGACGACACATAAGTTAACGTTATACACTGTCAGAGACTGTAACCACAAGGTCAGACGACACATAAGTTAACGTTATACACTGTCAGAGACTGTAACCACAAGGTCAGACGACACATAAGTTAACGTTATACACTGTCAGAGACTGTAACCACAAGGTCAGACGACACATAAGTTAACGTTATACACTGTCAGAGACTGTAACCACAAGGTCAGACGACACATAAGTTAACGTTATACACTGTCAGAGACTGTAACCACAAGGTCAGACGACACATAAGTTAACGTTATACACTGTCAGAGACTGTAACCACAAGGTCAGACGACACATAAGTTAACGTTATACACTGTCAGAGACTGTAACCACAAGGTCAGACGACACATAAGTTAACGTTATACACTGTCAGAGACTGTAACCACAAGGTCAGACGACACATAAGTTAACGTTATACACTGTCAGAGACTGTAACCACAAGGTCAGACGACACATAAGTTAACGTTATACACTGTCAGAGACTGTAACCACAAGGTCAGACGACACATAAGTTAACGTTATACACTGTCAGAGACTGTAACCACAAGGTCAGACGACACATAAGTTAACGTTATACACTGTCAGAGACTGTAACCACAAGGTCAGACGACACATAAGTTAACGTTATACACTGTCAGAGACTGTAACCACAAGGTCAGACGACACATAAGTTAACGTTATACACTGTCAGAGACTGTAACCACAAGGTCAGACGACACATAAGTTAACGTTATACACTGTCAGAGACTGTAACCACAAGGTCAGACGACACATAAGTTAACGTTATACACTGTCAGAGACTGTAACCACAAGGTCAGACGACACATAAGTTAACGTTATACACTGTCAGAGACTGTAACCACAAGGTCAGACGACACATAAGTTAACGTTATACACTGTCAGAGACTGTAACCACAAGGTCAGACGACACATAAGTTAACGTTATACACTGTCAGAGACTGTAACCACAAGGTCAGACGACACATAAGTTAACGTTATACACTGTCAGAGACTGTAACCACAAGGTCAGACGACACATAAGTTAACGTTATACACTGTCAGAGACTGTAACCACAAGGTCAGACGACACATAAGTTAACGTTATACACTGTCAGAGACTGTAACCACAAGGTCAGACGACACATAAGTTAACGTTATACACTGTCAGAGACTGTAACCACAAGGTCAGACGACACATAAGTTAACGTTATACACTGTCAGAGACTGTAACCACAAGGTCAGACGACACATAAGTTAACGTTATACACTGTCAGAGACTGTAACCACAAGGTCAGACGACACATAAGTTAACGTTATACACTGTCAGAGACTGTAACCACAAGGTCAGACGACACATAAGTTAACGTTATACACTGTCAGAGACTGTAACCACAAGGTCAGACGACACATAAGTTAACGTTATACACTGTCAGAGACTGTAACCACAAGGTCAGACGACACATAAGTTAACGTTATACACTGTCAGAGACTGTAACCACAAGGTCAGACGACACATAAGTTAACGTTATACACTGTCAGAGACTGTAACCACAAGGTCAGACGACACATAAGTTAACGTTATACACTGTCAGAGACTGTAACCACAAGGTCAGACGACACATAAGTTAACGTTATACACTGTCAGAGACTGTAACCACAAGGTCAGACGACACATAAGTTAACGTTATACACTGTCAGAGACTGTAACCACAAGGTCAGACGACACATAAGTTAACGTTATACACTGTCAGAGACTGTAACCACAAGGTCAGACGACACATAAGTTAACGTTATACACTGTCAGAGACTGTAACCACAAGGTCAGACGACACATAAGTTAACGTTATACACTGTCAGAGACTGTAACCACAAGGTCAGACGACACATAAGTTAACGTTATACACTGTCAGAGACTGTAACCACAAGGTCAGACGACACATAAGTTAACGTTATACACTGTCAGAGACTGTAACCACAAGGTCAGACGACACATAAGTTAACGTTATACACTGTCAGAGACTGTAACCACAAGGTCAGACGACACATAAGTTAACGTTATACACTGTCACAGACTGCAACAACAAGGTCAGACGACACATAAGTTAACGTTATACACTGTCAGAGACTGTAACCACAAGGTCAGACGACACATAAGTTAACGTTATACACTGTCAGAGACTGTAACCACAAGGTCAGACGACACATAAGTTAACGTTATACACTGTCAGAGACTGTAACCACAAGGTCAGACGACACATAAGTTAACGTTATACNGGTCAGACGACACATAAGTTAACGTTATACACTGTCACAGACTGTAACCACAAGGTCAGACGACACATAGGTTAACGTTATACACTGTCAGAGACCGTATCCACAAGGTTAGATGACAAATAAGTTAACGTGATGCACTGTCACAGACTGTAACCACAAGGTCAGACGACACATAAGTTAACGTTATACACTGTCACAGACTGTAACTACAAGGTCAGACGACAAATAAGTTAACGTTATACACTGTCAGAGACCGTATCTACAAGGCCAGACGACAAAAAAGTTAACGTTATACACTGTCAGAGACTGTAACTACAAGGTCAGACGACAAATAAGTTAACGTTATACACTGTCACAAACTGTAACCATAAGGTCAGACGGCAAATAAGTTACAGTGATGCACTGTCACAGACTGTAACCATAAGGTCAGACGACAAATAAGTTAACGTTAA
>NW_018408891.1:269342-288417 GCF_002113885.1 Mizuhopecten yessoensis | reverse complement strand
ATAAGTTAACGTTATACACTGTCAGAGACTGTAACCACAAGGTTAAACGACATGTAGGTTAACGTTATGTACTGTACATTGACTAACTTTACCTTCAACTCTGTTTATTTTCAGCAGTTGGATCTTGGCCATATTGATTTT
This sequence comes from Mizuhopecten yessoensis, assembly GCF_002113885.1. NCBI lineage: Eukaryota > Metazoa > Mollusca > Bivalvia > Pectinida > Pectinidae > Mizuhopecten > Mizuhopecten yessoensis. Next base: position 288,276 of record NW_018408891.1, on the reverse strand, counting down.
AAAATATTCTTTACACGACGATGGACTCTTTTTCATTTCGCCCTATTAAGTACATATACTTGTAGATGTGACATGTCTCTATGCCTTACTGAGATAATTATATATAATTATATATACGTGTACAAATCCACCACTTCTATGGAGAAAAGTATGTTGGTAGAGAGAAAATAAGTAAGCCTTACCAAGAAAAGGAGTGAAATGAAAAAATATGAATTACTTAAGTAACTTTGTGTTTGCTCCACTTGTATTAGTTTTACACTATCCAATATTTAGCAACAATACAACAAAGACCGTAATGCAACGTACGGTACTATTGCCAATTGTGTATGTATACTGGTAACTTTAACACATATTATTTTCTGGTTCGTGTTTAAGAAGAGGATGAACCTGTTATTTCTGTCGCGTGTAAATGGAGGAGTTTCTTGCCAACATCGATCGGATGGCAATGATATGGTTTCAAAATGACAGGCATCCGGCTAGAGATGGCGTGCCGACACACCCTGACCGTACTCCATCGGACCTCTGCATTTATAAATATTACAAGGAAAGTCCGATAATCACGAAACGGTATGCAGACACAGGGAGTCACGAATCCAGGAAATTATGAAATCACAACGGGATTAGGTCGGTTTGTTTTGGAAACGTGTCCAAGGCACACAGCACGAAACGAATTTTCAGACTCTTCTGTTGTATGTATGCACGTGCTTTTTTCGTTCCATTAGACGGATTCCTTTATTACGCTTCACCTGTTCAAAAACAGAGAAAAAATATTAGCATTCAATATTAACACATCATATATTTTGGTAAGAAAAGTACACTCATTTTCGATACTCACGGAGTTATGCTCACTTTTGCTCTCTGTACCCCTGGAATATGTCATAGCAAAATTGAAGGCTCTGCGAGCGCCACCTTGTGGATGAGACGAGAAGACAAGTTCGATCCTTTGATGAATATCAAAATAATATCGCGGTCGCGTAGCGGTAAAATTGACTACCTTTGAAGTCGGATGTCTCCTCTGTAATCTTCAAAGGACACGGAATCAACCTAGCGATTGGTCAGTTTTTTTTTTGCCTCAGAACAATCAGATATATAGCCGTGTGCCTTCAATTTTGCTAAGACAAAGTCGAGGGGTGCAGACAGCGAAAGTAAGCTCTAGAGTACCTCGCCCATGCTTTGAAGTATTATACTGAATGGGGCCACATGCAATGATTATATATAGACATCGCCACTCCCAGCTATGTGCAGCATTATAAGCCAGCTTCACGTCAATCCATTTATCATTAATTGGCTATGTAGTTCTGTTATTGCACATCGAATAATATCATTGTCAAAAGCAATGGCGCCTGCATTAAAGCATCGTCTTGTCCTTGAAAAGCAAACGAAGTGGTTGCTCTTAAATTCTGAAAAATGTGTCTGCATCATAGCTATATAGCTCAGCTTTAATTGGTATATTGGTCTTGTTCTGTTGGTTCAGTATACAGTCTGTACTTTCGTTTTTCCTAAAGTGTGTTTTAATGTTCTTTTTGATTAAAATTGAATGCGAACAGAGAAATTACTATTAAATTAAGATGAAACAGAGGTTATGCATAGAAAAGCATACCGTATCTAATATACTACCTAGTTCCCAACGGATTTTTTTGACATTATAACGTTTGACAGAATTACAAATTTGAGATTGATATCCATCTGTTTTATAAAACACTCTCAATTATTATTGACTCTCGATCTTCTTTAAGATAATACCAAAACCTACAGTTATCAAGATTTCCTATACTCAGTGTGTAATGGAGGATAATTGATCGTTCTCAGTTTATCAGTGATGTGCCGATTATACCACACATGTAAGCCAAGGGGGAATAACTCTTCTCTGATCAATATAATCGACACACAACAGATAAAGGCAAAGCTCTTTGCAGATTGAAACACAACTAAAGTAATTGTCGAAAGAGAAATGTTTGCATTTTAGAAATTGTATTCAATCTACAGGGCACTTGCACCAAGAACACCGCTTTGTATTTGAGGAAGGAGTAGGCGGAACGTTAACACGTAAATCGATTATTTCGTGAATAACTACAGAGTTATGTAGATGTCTATAACAGCCCATTTCTTTATCATTCAGAGTTATGTAGATGTCTATAACAGCCCATTTCTTTATCATTCAGAGTTATGTAGATATCTATAACAGCCCATTTCTTTATAATTAAGAGTTATGTAGATATATATAACAGCCCATTTCTTCATCATTCAGAGTTATGTAGATATCTATAACAGCCCATTTCTTTATCATTCAGAGTTATGAAGATATCTATAACAGCCCATTTCTTTATCATTCAGTTTAAGTAACTGCATTATATGACAGAGTTGTTTATCTACACAAGATGGCACATCCCGTAGGTACAAATACACAGCGAATATGAACTAGACTGTTTGGTCTCAACGGTCTCCGCAAAAATCATCCACACAGTACTCCCATGCTATTAACGGGTTTATGCTTAACTGTGCTATATGCTCTTTACCAATTCTATTCGGCAGGTCACTTTTTTATTCACATTGTGTCACAATTATATCTTAGCTGGAGGTTCCATAGAAACCCGACTGTCATGAATAGTTGAACTTCCTATTAATTTAGAAATCTCCCGTCGAAGTCCTTGTCTAAAACGTCTGTCCATTTGTAGAGTTTTTCGCAACAAAAGACAGTGTTAATCGATAAGGTAAACGAAAGTTAGTTTTTCCTTTTTTTATGTTTCTTAACCAACTCGAGAGGGTAAAATCATAATAGCAATAACGGGTCACTACTATAGTTTTTAATAATAAATCGACTTATAGAGAAAGGGAGGCGACTCAGTCATATATATCATGTATCGATTTATAATAACTATACTCGTCTTTATGGTCACCTAAGGCAACGAGTAATATAGTATTTATTCACGTTTTAAAATCATAGTTACATTCATTTTAAACACCTTTGATCGCAACACCACAATCAAAAGACTAACTAAGTTATGACTTTTTTCTGTTTATGACGTATTCCAATTTTTCACCTCGTCAAATTCGTTTTGTTTTTTAGAGTTTGCCAAATAGCAATACTAATGTGTGCAATTGATCTATTTCTGCTGTATTTTGCTAACCAAATTGCCAAGATCTTGAGACATTTTTGTTGACGTGACATATCAAAGATAGACATTATTTAACCCCTGTTCAACTGAAATGGCAATACATGTACTCGAAATGCACGGGAGAATGTCCAAGCACCAACGAAAGTTATCTCCCTTTTGCCATATTTTACACAAGAACACACAACATTGGTCGATTACAAACATTTATCGAAACAAATCAGACAATTTTTTGCAAACAATGTGGTTTCTCTAACCGACATTAAATTTCCCTTGTGGAGTTGTAGAGCAGAAAAGTTCCTACGGGGTAGGGGTCACTTAATTTGGGCTAACTCTGGATTTACAATACATTTCCATAAAACGTTTACCATTATGTACTTCCGGGATTGTATATATCTCTCTTTCAGTCCTTCGAAGATGCCATCAGTTTATGAGTTTGTAGACACGTAACTTTCTATAGACTTATGGTTCTCGACCACTCCTGTTACCAGGGGTTTACCTTGGGAAACATACCTGGCCTAGGAGATCCAGAAATGTTCCTTATCCTCCACGCCCTTACTTTAACGGTATAAGCTATGTATGATTTGGAATATTTATCTATTTTATCTTTTTCACAGAAAATTTAACGAATAGAATGTAAAAAGGCATCAAAGAGAAATTCACAAATTATCAAATACTTTTTTTATACGCCCCCAATACATGACCTACCATTTGTTTTTTTCAGTTTTGACAATGAAAATAAAACAAAAAAATCGAGGATCACCTATTTCAAATAGACACAAATTAGTACTTAAATATTTTCTGTATTAATATATTCTACATTGCAGCCATTATAATTGTGTGATTCTAATTATGTGTGTAGATGATTGACATTAAATGCAAATGAGCGTTATGTAATGTAATCTCCGTCCAATGCTAACACTCTGCAGCTAAATTCCAACGGACGCGCAAACCGAGGTTGGGATATTACAGGAAGGTCCAACCACTGGTTTACAGATCACTGTTTTTCCCTTTGTGCCCTCTACTTGGGGTAAATGAGACCAAAATATTTGCTGCATCTATTGTGCACAGAGGCGGAAATCACTTGCGTTTTAGCGCGCGAAAGAATACATCGTCGAGTGATTTTTTGCCCAAAATGACACGTAATGGTACCTGAAAGATCGAGCGACATAGAAACCATAGCACAGAAATTACTTGAGATATCCCTGTATCAGCTGCAAATATTTGTTCGTCTCCGTACTTTTTCCCATCGCAAAATTGAAGGACCTTTTATTCATAATCAGCTAGCGGTTTGGCTCTGTCGACAAATGAATGCCGAGCAATGACCAAAACTGTCATCTTGTTTCTATATATGAATTAATTTAAAACGTTTTGACTATTCAACAGACAAATTTCAAGGAAAATGTCAGAGATCAGTCAATTATCAAATCATCAGGAAGTCAACAGTTCCCCCTGTACTTCAGAGTTACTGATAGAGCCATTGATGATACATTGCCGCCAGCATGTATTAACAGCCTTATACTAGGAACATCATACCCGGTTTCTCGGAGATAGTAAAGGAAGAGATACATTAAAAAACTTGTCCGAGTTTTGATATTAAACTGAGCAACCGGTGACAAATGCTCATCCTCGACATCCAGGGGTTACGCTCACTTTCGCTATGCGTAGAGAGCGAAGGTGAACGTAACCCCTGGGTGTCGAGGATGGGCAATCTCGACTCGAACGCATGACCATGATCGGCTGTCATTGCAATAACAACAAAAGTAAATATCAACACATGCTTAACAAACGATTACAATGTCTTGATTTAAAGTGATGATTAAAGTGTTAAATAAAAAATTGGAGGTCGGCCGCCACAAACTGTTTTAATAACAATACCGTTTCTTTGTTAAAGAAATGATCACCTAAATAATTAAGTTTTCGCTTGAACAGGTAACTAAGCCGTGCAATTGACTCGGTGTAAACGGAACTGCAACAGCCGGGGATTAAGAACGTGTGTTGACTAATCATATCAAATGAAATGTGCATGGTGTCGAATTTAAAGTTCCGAATTATTTTAGAAATCTGGTGAATCTTCAACTAACAATCCCATTAACGTGTCAATTCCACAGTTACGACGCCCTGGTGATCGTCTGTAGAAACGTTCTATGTTTTAAACAGTACTAAATAAACCCTTGCATTTGATTCATTTCCACCGTTATCTTAGTCGTTATGTTCGTTCATACTGGGCCCAAGTACTCAGACGTCTGTCTAACTTGCAGTCTGTCATACAAGACCAGGTAGATATATATACAGCAAAGAAGTAATTCCAACAGTGTGGACAAGTTTAGGTTGTCAAACTTTCGGAGCGATCCGCTCTTTTTTAGAGACACAGTAAAACAGAACAGTTACATGTACATATACATCATATTACAAGAAGATAGAACTGATATACTATAATTGAAAATATAGCTATTATATAAAACCAATAGTCCCCTCGGCTAAAGACAGCCGAAGGCAGCAATTAAGCTGAGAGCATCGCGGACAAGGAACAAGGACCTATTCTTGCGTAAGATGCACTCTCACATAAAGTGAGTCAACGAGAGATATCAAAAATGTGGAACATGTGCATGTGGAAATCTGGCCCGGTAAATGTGAAAAATCTCAATTTGCTACGGAATGTCTCATTAGTCACCTTTCAATTCTGTGGTGGATCTAACAGTCACAGCAGGGGGTCGACACTTAGTCGCCTCTTTTGGTTTGCAGAAATAATGCATGTAATTATCCAATAAGTGAGTGCAGGAGGAATAAGTAGATGAAATGGCTAAGATAACGTATAAATCAGCAAAATTAATCTGACAACGGCTGTTGGTCACACACACTGACAAGAAGCAGCAGGCAGGCGAGATAGCAGGCCAACTGTGCAGTAATGCATCATTAGGTCAAATGCCCCCTGGAAGGAAAACGAGCGGATGGCAACCGCCTATCGTTCGTTTTCATACCTCGAGGGTAGCGGGTTTGTAGATTGGTGATCCAAAACCGTTCTCTCGTATGTCGTCTCGTTTCATCCCATGTAGGGCAATGATCTATGGCACAACCTGCATGTCTTTCCAACTGTGGCTAGGCATATTAAAATGCCTTGCCACAGGGAAGTCTGGTTTGTTCTGCTTGATGGAGCAGCGTTGGTTGTTGATTCTGACATTGAGCTGGGTGCAGGTCTCGCCCACGTACTGTAAATTGCATTTATTGCAGGTAATAAGGTACCCCACATTGACTGATGTGCATGTCATTGTTGTAGTATGTGATACACTTTGCCGTTGATTGTACATTGAAATGTATCTATGTACCGCGTGTATGGACACAGTTTGCACACCTTCTTGTTAGAGGTATTGAAAGAGCCTTTCGCCGCAGCAGGGTTAGGTGTAGGTAGCTTGTTGCTTACCACAATATCTCTAATGTGTTTAATCTGCCTAAGTTTCGCTGAAGATTCGATGATGCGCCAGTGCTTTTTCAAGATAGATGGAAGTGGCGGCATGTCTGGGTGGAACATGACTATACAAGGTACCCTTTGTGTTTGGGGTCTGACTTTGTATACAAGCAGACATACCCTGTCCAGTACCCTCACTTTGTCTATTTCCCGATCTATCAAAGTAGAAATGTATCCTCTGCCAAGAAGATAGGACTTTAACTCTGAACATCTGCGTTCACAGATGATGTCATCCGAAATAATACGCCTGATGCGCAGAGCTTGCGAGTAGGGTATGCTTCTCGTGGTGTGCGAGGGGTGACAACTGGATGGGAGGAGACACTGGTGTGTGTCAGTAGGTTTACAGTGGAGGTCCATACTAATCTTACCATCAATCAAAGTGGAACTGGTGTCCAAAAATGTGTTGCTCTCCGTGGAAATATCCGCTTTGATATTGATGGTGGCGTGGATATATATATATACTGGGGAACCCGAACTCTAGATATATTTTTTTTCCCAATATTTTGTTCCCCCCCCCCCCCCCGCCATTTTTTTCATAAATATGTATATACATATATTGCTTCCAAGCAAAGAGATATATATGCATATAGAGATATTTTGATAGGGGCTGCCAGGGCTGGGGAGCCCTGGAGTCAGTCCCTGAACAATATGGTGTCCTCACGCAGGAAGGTTCTCATTCAACATTCATCAGTCATTCTCTTTTCCATTTAGTTTATTTGTATTGAGTATGAAAAATTCCATATACAACATAATAGTACAAACAAAGATAAGCTGGGTCAATAAAAGAGCGTAGCTTTCGGGCGCCGAAGGCGACCGAGCGAAGCTCTTTAATGGTAACACATGCGTGCGTAAACAGAGTTGCTTCCCCTTTCTACACATTGCCTTTAAAAAAATCATCCTGAAGTAGACGGTTAGGGGGGAAACAGAAAGTGTATCCTTGAAGCAAAGACAATTATGTTTCAACCCATACATGAACATCTTCATATAGTGAAAACAATACCCATATTTTATTATTTATTTATTTAGGTAAAAACTAATATATACATTCTGGATGAAAAAAAAATCTATCACATACATTTTGATAATAGCAGGCATGAAACGTCATACTATGACGTCACCAGCACGTCACACTCCATCGGCCTTCTTCGGTTATTTCCGGAAGGTTGAAAAATAATCGGAAAATCTTGGAACTGATATCCGGTGCATTTATCTCTATGTTGGTGCTGCATGACTTTTTAATTTCAGTTTTTGCCACAGACACAAAAAGTAAAAACGCGGATGTTTTCTGAAAATCCTTTTTGTCATCAACCATGTTCTGTTAAAATTTCTACCGGGAGATATTTTCAAAAAGAGCCGCATTAAATCAATAGGTCAACGTGTGCATTTATTTTTCATCGTCTAAAATTTCATCAGCTTTTTTATTTCGATTTGTTGAGAATATGAACGAAATAATTAACATTTTTGACAGTCTGGTTATTGTCTTTACATAATGTATGTTTGCATCACCACTCATAAAAGAAACAATGGAAAATTCATTTATGTCGAAATCAACAATAAATGTCCAGAAAACGAACCCGAGTTCAACGCCATTTTTCAGCAACGTATCACTTTTTCACAACGCATGCCGATTTATAACTAGTAACGACAAAAACTGTTTAATTTTATTTGGCATCATTACCTGTCAAACCTCAGTGACAGTTACACAACTTGAAATTCAATCTGGTGTTTCAGGATGGAACAGGAATTCAGACTATATATCGATATAACGACCTTTTCAGTTACATCAAGTATTACAATGTTTTCTTTTTTTAATTTTCTTTTTTTTAACTAAACAATGTTTTCTTTTTTTAATTTAATTTTTTAACTAACATCTCTACACATTTACTTTTATAGACTTATCGTCAAGTATGTAATATGCACTTTTTTCTAAAGCAATTACAAAACAGTTTTTCCCCAACTTATTTCAATCATTCTTTTTGTGACCTGACGGAAGCACACAGAGGTTTTAATTCTTAATGTGGAAGGAAGCCGGAGTATCCGGAGAAAACCCGCGTGGTCGGGCAGGTAACCGGGATTGAATCTGACCATCTTGGTGAAGACGAGCGCGCTATCCACTGCGCCGACCGACCCATCATATACGTTACGCACAAGAACAAATATCTACTTTAGCTTTGAAAATGGCGTCACTGATGCAATTTTTTTTTTATTGCGAATACATTTTTAACAATCATCAACGATATACAAAATCTACATACGGGAGACCGGGGCAAGTTCTGCCACCCCTGATATTTTTGTTTTTGAGCTATTATTTACAACTTTAAAGATATTAGCAGTTTAGTTGGCTGGGCATTCACACGAAAAAATAGCGAGGAAAACTCTAATTTAAAATTGCTAAACAGGAGAAAACTGCTTTTGAGAGGGTAGAAAGAAAATCATGATCTCGCTGCTAGCTATGCGAACTTTCTGTAAACGGAATAGCTATTCTTTAACGGTCAAACGTGTAACACACTGACAGCTTCAAATGATATACGTAAAAGCCAAGCCAAGCACTCACTACCATTTTGCTGTACAATAAGAATTTATTGAAATATCAATTTGGACCCGGACAGTTTCGGCCAATGATACCCTGGCAAGTTCGGCCCATGTTACACATAAAAAGTCGTAAAATTGGCGGTAAAATCTGACGTTGCATGCTTTACAACGTCATAATTAAGCTGATTCCAATGGGGCCGAATTTACCCGAATGCCTGTCCGAACTTATCCCATGGCTGGGCTCGTTCGGTCATCCGATCATCCGTCAGGGAAAATTAAATAATGTTCGAAAACCGACGTGCTGCCATACTTCCCAAAACGGACTTTAAAAACAGGGCCGAATTTGCCCCGATCCCCCTTATTGTTATGCCAGTCTTAAGTTCATTAGAGTTAATGTTTTATTGTTATCCCTCGACTAGCCGACTTTAAATAAATTTTATCTTATCTCATTCTGAAAGCAGTATAATCTCATTCTGAATCAGTAAATATAAGAGATCAATAAAAGCTTCGCTCTTTTAAGGCTTTGCCTTTTCATATTAAACTTAGCACCTGTATACACAAAACAAACCATAATACTCATGTAAATACATCTGCATCTATACTCATAAACGCATACATATATACACTGAGACAGAAATAAAGACAGACAGACAGACAGTCGGACATTGAGACAGACTTACATACATTGAATCAGACAGACAGATGCATCATAATTTCGAGCAGTTAAGAAACAATAATAAATTCACTGTGCAAACAAATAGGCATGACACCATGACACCATGACACCGTGACACCAACACCATGACACCGTGACACCATGACACCATGACACCATGACACCGTGACACCATGACACCATGACACCATGACACCATGACACCATGACACCATGACACCATGACACCGTGACACCATGACACCGTGACACCATGACACCGTGACACCATGACACCGTGACACCATGACACCGTGACACCATGACACCGTGACACCATGACACCGTGACACCATGACACCGTGACACCATGACACCGTGACACCATGACACCGTGACACCATGACACCGTGACACCATGACACCGTGACACCGTGACACAATGACACCATGACACCATGACACCGTGACATCGTGACACCATGACACCGTGACACCATGACACCGTGACACCATGACACCGTGACACCATGACATCGTGACACCATGACACCATGACACCGTGACACCGTGACGCCGTGACATCGTGACACCATAACACCGTGACACCATGACACCATGACACCATGACACCGTGACACCGTGACACCATGACACCGTGACACCATGACACCGTGACACCATGACACCGTGACACCATGACACCATGACACCGTGACACCATGACACCATGACACCATGACACCGTGACATCGTGACACCATGACACCGTGACACCATGACACCGTGACACCATGACACCATGACACCATGACACCGTGACACCATGACATCGTGACACCATGACACCGTGACACCGTGACACCGTGACGCCGTGACATCGTGACACCATGACACCGTGACACCATGACACCATGACACCGTGACACCATGACACCATGACACCGTGACACCATGACATCGTGACACCATGACACCGTGACACCGTGACACCGTGACGCCGTGACATCGTGACACCATGACACCATGACACCGTGACACCATGACACCGAACTCTTGATGTTACCCACCATGCGTTTTTTCATTCTACAAACTGACACTATTAATGATATTACTTTTTAAAAGCGTTTGCAACACACATGGAAGCACGTTTTTAAATGACCATAGCTTTTACTAGGACTTTAAACAAAATAAAACGAAATCAAACCCCTCTTTAATATATACAAAGAAAGGCACACGGGTCGCAAATAGATTGCTAGATGGCCAAAAGGATAGTGGACATACATTTTGATGACACAAACGTTTTGTTGAAACACATTTATCACAATTAAAACAATACACGTGCATCAATTATGAAGTTTAATAAGGAAACATGTTGGTTTCATGTGTTGACATGTTGTATGCTTTAGGTATGTGGCTTAATTAGTTAATATACTGTCGCAAGGTAAACAATGGAGCATGTTTACGTGTGATCAATTGCAATTTCATTACACATCCGGGTTATTCGTGAATAGAAAAAATACTGCATATTGTCCATCAAATATATATTTTTAAAAACACTGAGATAAAGCTTTATTCAAATCCCATCTCACTGAAGCGAACAATTGTTCTAAAATCGATGTGTAGGACGTTGGATTCATGAGGGTGGATAACCGTTTACATTGTATTTCTTGACCTGGGGATGATTTCACGATCAACAAATATACTATTACAGCGAACATCAACAATAGCCTGACAAGCTAAACATGTCAGTGATGGAATTTAAGACAAAGATGACTGATACAAACCAATACAACCCGTACTGCACGTGTCACATGACGGGCAGGTAGAGGGTGCAGTCACAGTGCGCTTACCGAGTACAGCGCCAGTATATAGAGACAACCTGTTCTCTCAGCTTGTATGAGAATGTGTCTTTGCATGTTACAAAGACTTCTTTATGTTATGTTTTCGTTTTAATAGCGTCGCCATGGTAATATGGTCATGTAATCTTCGTTGAGTGTAATGGTTTGCCCACTATCAGTCATATTGAGTTTCTGTGTACAGGTAGGCAGCACACTTGCCTCGCCACCAGACCAAGCCGACATTACTCTGTGATGGAACTGTTAGTAGTCTGCCACTGTGTGTATCGTGTTGACGGGATCTAACCTGTGATAAAGGTGAGAGATTGATTTTCATTGTTTGTCTTTAATATTTGATGATTGTTGCCCGTAGATTGTTTGGACTGATCTAGATCTCGTGATTTTAAGTAAATAGAGGTTCGAATACCAGGACTGGTCTGCGTCAAGCATACCAACCAGAATTGTTGACAGGTTGTAGGACATCTAACGCACACTGGTCTATAGGGGACTATCAAAGTGACGGTATATTGAGTGGCGCAATAAGGAGCACATGCTATTGTAATGCAATTGATTAGCAAATGTGTAACCAATGGAGCCATTAGCTCCCTTTCATTTCATTTAAATTGTAAAGGAGTCATCGATGTTGTGATTGTGTTAATCATTGGTTTCGTCCTCATTTCATTTGAATTGTGTTGATACTCGCCTTCATCCTCATTTCCTTTTAGTATGTTGATCATCGCTTGCATCCTCATTTCATTTTAATTGTGTTGATCATCGCCTTCGTCCTCGTTTCGTGTACATTGTGTTAATCATCGCCTTCATCCTCATTTCATTTTATTTTGTTGATCATCGCCTTCATCCTCATTTCATTTTATTTGTTGATCATCGCCTTCATTCTCGTTTCAATTTATATTTTATATAACTGCCCGCTGACACGTGTCAGAGTATATGACTGACATATGTTGTTATCTAGAGATAGTAGATCATTGTAAAGGTGTTTATCAGCTGCTCGCTACCACGTGTCAGAGTATAGGTCTGACATTTGTTGTTATCTAGAGATAGTGGATCATTGGTAAGGTATGTTTATCAACTGCTCGCTGACACGTGTCAGAGTATAGGTCTGACATATGTTGTTATCTAGAGATAGCGGATCATTGTTTAGGTATGTTTATCAAGTGCTAGCTGACACGTGTCAGAGTATATGATTGACATTTGTTGTTATCTAGAGATAGTGAATCATTGTTAAGGTATGTTTATCAACTGCTCGCTGATACGTGTCAGAGTATATGACTGACATTTGTTGTTATCTAGAGATAGTAGATCATTGTAAAGGTACGTTTATCAACTGCTCGCTGATACGTGTCAGAGTATAGGTCTGGCATATGTTGTTATCTCGAGATAGTGGATCACTGTAAAGGTACGTTTATCGACTGCTTGCTGACACGTGTCAGAGTATATGACTGACATGTGTTGTTATCTAGAGATAGTGGATCATTGTAAAGGTATGTTTATCAGCTGTTCGCTGACACGTGTCAGAGTATAGGTCTGACATATGTTGTTACTAGAGATAGTGAATCATAGTAAAGGTATGTTTATCAACTGGTCTCTGACACGTGTCAGAGTATAGGTCTGACATATGTTGTTATCTAGAGATAATGGATCACTGTAAAGGTACGTTTATCAACTGCCCGACGACACGTGTCAGAGTATAGGTCTGACATATGTTGGTATTTAGAGATACTGACACGTGTCAGAGTATAAGTCTGACATATGTTGTTATCTAGAGATAGCGGATCATTGTTAAGGTATGTTTATTAACTGCTCTCTGACACGTGTCAGAATATAGGTCTGACATATGTTGTTACTAGAGATAGTGGATCATTGTTTAGGTATGTTTATCAGCTGCTCGCTGACACGTGTCAGAGGATAGGTCTGACATATGTTGTAATCTAGAGATAGTGGATCAGTGGAAAAGTACATTTATCAACTGCTCGCTGACACGTGTCAGAGTATAGGTCTGACATTTGTTGTTATCTTGAGATAGAGGATCATTGTATAGGTATGTTTATCAGCTGCTCGCTGACACGTGGCAGAGTATAGGTCTGACATAGTTGTTATCTAGAGATAGTGGTTCATTGTTAAAGTACGTTTATTAACTGCGCGCTGACACGTGTCGGAGTATAGGTCTGACATATTGTTATCTCGAGATAGTGGATCCCTGCAAAGGTACGCTTATCAACTGCCCGCTGACATGTGTCAGAGTATATGACTGACATGTGTTGTTATCTAGAGATAATGGATCATTGTTAAGGTATGTTTATAAAATGCTCGCTGACACGTGTCAGAGGATAGGTCTGACATATGTTGTTTTCTTGAGATAGTGGAACATTGTAAAGAAACTCGTTAATCAACTGCCCGCTGACCCGTGTCAGAGTATATGACTGACATATGTTGTTATCCAGAAATAGTGGATCATTGTAAAGGTACGTTTATCAGGTATGTTTATCAGCTGCACGCTGACACGTGTCAGAGTCTAGGTCTGACATATGTTGTTAACTAGAGATAGTGGATCATTGTATAGGGATGTTTATCAGCTGCTCGCCGACACGTGTCAGAGGATAGGTCTGACATATTGTTATCTCGAGATAGTGGATCATTGTTAAGGTACGTTTATTAACTGCGCGGGGACACGTGTCAGAGTATAGGTCTTGCATATGTTGTTATCTCGAGATAGTGGATCCCTGCAAAGGTACGCTTATCAACTGCCCGCTGACATGTGTCAGAGTATATGACTGACATATGTTGTTATCCAGAAATAGTGGATCATTGTATAGGTATGTGTGTCAGCTTCTCGCTGACACGTGTCAGAGAATATGTCTTACATATATTGTTATCGAGAGATAGTGGATCATTGTATAGGTATGTGTATCAGCTGCTCGCTGACACGTATCAGAGTATAGGTCTGACACATGTTGGTATTTAGAGATAGTGGATTATTGTTAAGGTATGTTTATAAACTGTAAAGGTATGTTTATCAGCTGCTCGATGACACGTGTCAGAGTATATGACTGACATATGATGTTATCTAGAAATAGTGGATCATTGTATAGGTATGTGTGTCAGCTTCTCGCTGACACGTGTCAGAGGATAGGTCTGACATATGTTGTTTTCTTGAGATAGTGGAACATTGTAAAGATACACGTTTATCAGCTGCTCGCTGACACGGGTCAGAGTATAGGTCTGGCATATGTTGGTTTTTTGAGATAGTGGATTATTGTTAAGGTATGTTTATAAGCTGCTCGCTGACACGTGTAAGAGTATAGGTCTGACATAGTTGTTTTCTAGAGATAGTGGATCATTGTATAGGGATGTTTATCAGCTGCTCGCCGACACGTGTCAGAGTATAGATCTGACATATGTTGTTTTCTTGAGATAGTGGAACATTGTAAAGATACACGTTTATCAACTGCCCGCTGACATGTGTCAGAGTATATGACTGACATATGTTGTTATCCAGAAATAGTGGATCATTGTATAGGGATGTTTATCAGCTGCTCGCTGACGCGTGTCAGAGTATAGGTCTAACATATGTTGTTATCTAGAGATATTTGATCATTGTATAGGTATGTTTATCAGCTGCTCGCCGACACGTGTCAGAGGATAGGGCTGACATATGTTGTTATCTAAAGATAGTGGATCATTGTAAAGGTACGTTTATCAGGTATGTTTATCAGCTGCTCGATGACACGTGTCAGAGTATAGATCTGACATATGTTGTTTTCTTGAGATAGTGGAACATTGTAAAGATACACGTTTATCAACTGCCCGCTGACATGTGTCAGAGTATATGACTGACATGTGTTGTTATCTAGAGATAATGGATCATTGTTAAGGTATGTTTATTAGCTGCTCGCTGACACGTGTAAGAGTATAGGTCTGACATATGTTGGTATTTAGAGATAGTGGATTATTGTTAAGGTATGTTTATAAACTGCTCGCTGACACGTGTCAGAGTATAGGTCTGACATAGTTGTTATCTAGAGATAGTGGATCATTGTAAAGGTATGTTTATCAGCTGCTCGCTGACACGTGTCAGAGTATAGGTCTGGCATATGTTGTTATCTCGAGATAGGGGATCATTGTAAAGGTACGTTTATCAACTGCTCGCTGACACGTGTCAGACTATAGGTCTGACATATGTTGTTATCTCGAGATAGTGGTTCACTGTAAAGGTACGTTTATCAACTGCTCGCTTACACGTGTCAGAGTATATGACTGACATTTATTGTTATCTAGAGATAATGGATCATTGTTAAGGTATGTTTATAACCTGCCCGCTAAGGCGTGTCAGAGTATTTATAGGACTGCCATTTGCTTTTATCTGGAGATAGTGAACATAATGTATGTCTCTTAGTTAACTTTAACTCGTCGTTAATTCGTAATAATTTATATTACTCATTTCACCTATGGTCGCTAAATTTGATATTACATCTTTTACCAAATAGATTTTTATCATAAATTTACCAGTTAAAAATATTTTGAGTGATTCTACTCATGATTCATTATGATTTTCACGCTTCACTTTTCCCGGTGATTTTTTTTGTCGAGGATTTCACGCACTCAGTGTTATTGTCCAATGATGCTGTCATTATAATTGCTGCGTTTAGCAAACACTAGCAAAGGGTATAACCGTTTCTAAAATTTTATTATTTAACACATTTTTGTTCAATTTTGATCTCATATATGCAACTGTTTTGTGTTCCCTGTCTTATGTCTAAGTAAAGGAGCCAATCTCTCCATGTGATTGACAACGTTATTATCGTCTAGTCTGTTATAAGTACTGCTTTGTCATACATGCATCTACAGTGTACATGTACCTAGTTTAAACAATTCGTATCCTACAAACTTACATTTGTTTGATCGGGGTTTAATATCCTGGCAACAGCCAGGGTCAAATGAGGACAGTACCTAGGGAGATACCATCTGAAAGAGAAAGCAGAAAGAACAAAAAGACAGAAAAAATATTAAACATAAATGATCCCAAGTGTTGCAAAGGGGGAGGGAGAGATCAATGTTCTATGTCTCCTAAGTAGAAGATCCCTGCAGGGGTCGCCAGTTTAGTCGCCTTTTACGATACACATGCAATCGAATACTGCAGGTCTTTTCTTTGTTCCTTCAATGTTTCCTTAACAAAAGACAAGGAAGAAAGCATCCCCAATCCTGCAGGGGCCCTACATAAGTCGCCTCCTCCCATCATGCAGTTAGGTACTCCAGGCATACACTTTCCCCGAACCTGCAAGATTTATGTACGTTCGTAATTATAGTGATATAGGGAATAGTATCATATTTAATTTTTGACCTTTACAATCTCTATAATGTGTGTAATTTATGGATTGGCTGGTCTTAAACAAGATACGATGATAACTGAATAAGCGTGTACTATAAACCAGTACGTATCTACAACTGGAAAGTCGATAGATTAAAGAGTCTAAGAGCAGAATAGATTATCTTAGCAGCGTACGGCCAGCAACTCACTGACATTTATGAAACAAGGACAGAAACACACAGTATACATCTTTCTAATAATTGTTGAAGTTGTACTACCTGCGTGTAGGTCGGCGGACGATGCTGTATGACTGCAATATACTGTAAAGCGCATCTATACAAGCGAAGTTTTATTTTACGCGAGTTTAATCGTCGCGAATTCGTTTCATTCGGTTAGGTACTGTTTTCGCACAATTGCTTATTAAGGATGTTGCGTGAAATTTATTTCTTGCGAATTTGTTTCATGGTTTCAAATACTGTTGCCTCTCGCTGTTTTATTCTCACGTTGGTGTGGAAGAACGTCGCAGAGACCCCCACTTGCGTTAAAAGGCATTGTCGTAGTGTACATTGGTTAAAGCTATAAAAATGGAACAGCATTGTCATGGTGAACATTAGTATTAGTAATAATCATGAAAATTTAATGTCGCAGTGAATATGATACATATGATATTTGAAATCTCATTGTGCAAATGATCTTTATGATCATAAATATCAACCTATTAGGTTTTAAGATCAAACACACATCGACGTTCGTGGTACTCTTTTACGTCGTAGATGGTATTCTAACTTGCGTTGGTGATTTCTGGCAAAAGCATATATGATAATAATAAAACAAAGCCGGAGAAGCGTTTTGATGTAGTGTCGTTGGATGACAAATATTTGCGTTCATGATATCCGGCTTAGTTAGAAAAAATCGTTAAGGCACATATCGATGGCATGACATATACATCAACAGTATTTCAACCCCATCATTGTTTTCATCATTCGAAATTCTCTTTTTTTTTCTCCGAGAAAATAATAAATATCATTTACTAAAAATAAATCCCAAAGTCTTGGTTCAAGTGACATATACACTATACAATGTCGTCACATTATTGTACAGGTAAAACATATATATCGCTCACTCAGGAATAGCTTGACAAAGAGACTAGTGGGTCTTGAAACGTTGCGACATGTTTGATATGTATATTGTTTGTGCATAACAAAATAAACTTTGATGTATAACATATTTCCAAATTGACGAATCAATACATCTATACAAGTCTAGATATACCAAGACGTCAATTGTCAGGGCACAAACTACAGCATCGCACCAACACATAAAGAATAGATACACCTTTTACGACTGTGACCACACCACAAACTAGAATGCACCAAACTAACGGAACATAAGTAAATGTCAACACAACAGAGATAAATTACATCACAGCGTCAACAAATCAAAACAGAAAAACCGTTTACCACTTTATCATCATAACAGGCTATAATATATCAAAGTATCAACACACAGGCATAATTAAGTATCACTGCAATTAAGACAATTTACATCACAGCGTCAATACATATATAACGAGTAACATACTACCACTTTATCATCACAACAGGCTATAATATACCACAGTATCAACACACAGGGCATAGTTAAATATCACTACAATAAAGACAATTTACTTCACAGTGTCAATACATAAATAAGGAGTAAAATACTACCACTTTATCATCACAACAGGCTATAATATACCAAAGTATCAACACACACGGCATAGTTAAGTATCACTACAATAAAGACATTTTACATCACAGTGTCAATACATATATAAAGAGTAACATACTACCACTTTATCATTACAACAGACTATAACATACCAAAGTATCAACACACAGGCATAGTTAAGTGTCACTGCAATAAAGACAATTTACATCACAGCCTCAATACATAAATAAGGAGTAACATACTACCACTTTATCATCACAACAGACTATAATATACCAAAGTATCAACACA